>NC_092043.1:50022518-50324012 GCF_003086295.3 Arachis hypogaea
TTGATGGGTTGGATGGCGTCGGCTGGCCCAAATGTGTGAAGGAGGAGGATTCCGAATGGGTATGCAACTCGGGAGACTCCGTCCGACTTGTTTGTACGAAGGGATGGGGGTGGTACCTGCAAAGACACTCCGATGCCTAAGTTAGCAAGGGTATGAGCAGGTCTAGAGAGTATTGGACTTAGAGATACCTGAGGGGTGTCAGTGTATTTATAGTGGTGAACCAATAACCACCGTTGGAGTAGTGCCATATTTTTAGGGTGTTAACCGTCCCATTATCTTAGGGAGGTTAAGATATGGCTCGTGGAAGTGGTTAGAGAGATTCTAGGGGCAGTTACTCATTTGAATGAGTGTTTATCCGCCAGCTAATCTTGTTCCCGACTTCATAGGATGGAGATTGGTACTGGTGAGGCCCAACCCTTGGGATTAGGTCTTTTGCTTGATCCTGGGCCTTTGTTATTGGGCCAGGGTATGAACAGTGCCCCTACTCGAGCCCAATTTTCCTTTCAATATTTGGGTTCGAGTATTCTACTCGGGGTCGCAGCCGACTTGTAGGAGGACCGACGTGATGGTCCGAAACCGACGTGACTTTTCGTAGCCTTTTGGTTCTGACGGTTACGTCTAATCAAGCGTCGTGTCCGTTTAGGGATGTGCGTAGGGAGTGATGGTCTTGGTAACGGTGCATTCTCATTAATGACTGCCCCGTTTTTACCATTGTACCCTCCACGTACTTATAAATATTCTCCCTCTCTTTCATTGTTTCGTTTCTGCGATCTTTCAAATTTTTTCCCTTTCACTCGTTCGTGCTGCATTCTCGTGTTTTCGAAGGCTTTTTTCCTCCTCCAACCCTCATTTTCAGATAAAGGTTAGCTCTTTCTGTAACATGCTTTTCTATTTGCATGCTTTATTTTGTAGATAGATAGGTTGGTTTGTAGACTTTGGTTCCGTATCTCCTCCCTTTAGAGAACGTGTTTTTTATTTTTCTTTTCTTTTTCCCTTGTAGGTTTTTGTTACCTTTTTAAGAAAAAGAAATGGCTTCCGTAGATGTTCTTTCTCAGTGGGTTGATGTCACGGTCTTAGGGGAGGAACCCTTGGTCGATACTGAATTTATCACCCACCTTCATACCCGCTACAGAATTTGTACTTCTGAGGAGGACGAGCCGAAGTACGAGTTGGTAGTCCCGGGTCCAGAAGACCGGGTTTGTTTTGGGAGGGATTCCGAGGAGGTCCCTCATTTTTTCTATATATATGAGAGCATGATTACCCGTTTGGGTGTTTTTCTTCCGTTTTCTGAATTTGAAATGGCTGTTCTGCGCCACTGTCGTGTTGCCCTTACCCAACTTCACCCCAACTCTTGGGGTTTTTTGAAAATTTATCAATTTATAAGTCACGCTTTGGACTTTCCGACCTCTTTGAGGATTTTCTTTTATCTTTTCCACATGACTAAACCCTTCAGTGGGCTAAATAACAAACAGCAATGGGTGTCTTTTCGAACCATACAAGGTCGGAGAATTTTCACCCTTTTTGACGAATCTTTCCACGACTTCAAAAATTATTTTTTCAAAGTGCAAGCTGTAGAGGGTCACCATCCCTTTTTCTTGGATGAGAATTCTTCCCCTCGCTTTCCCCTCTATTGGTTGGAGGCCTCCCCCTGTGAGAAGTACGGTTTGGATGACCTGGATGAGGTGGAGGCGGCCATTGTGGGGTTTTTCCGAGAAGTGTGGGGGAGGGCCCCATACTTGGATACTAGGAAATTCCTCCAAGGATCGCCGACCTTTGTTCGGTCGCAACTAGGTAGTTTTTATATATTTCTTATTTCCGACTTGTGTCTGCCGACTTGAGGTTTGCCGACTTGTAATTTTTGCTAATTGTTTCTTTTGTAGATATGGCAAGGAAGAATGCTCAGGAATCTTACCAAAGAGTTCAGGAGGCTAAGGCAAGATCCCGGGCTAGGACTGGTGGTACCAGGGCGATCGTCTCTCCTCCTCCTCCTCCTCCTCCTCCTCCTCCTCCTCCTCAGAACGTGGGGACTCCTTCCCAGCCCATTGTGATTTCTTCTTCAGCTTTGTCTCGGCCACTCCCCTCCGCCCGACTTCTTTCTGAGCCAGAGAAGAAGAAGCGCAAGACTTTAGAGTCTAGCTCTTCTTTTGATGGTGGGGTTAAGGCGGATGCTCTTGCATTCGTTCGAAAGAACATCTATCCTCATATAAGTATGGATGATGTCTCTGTTCGGAACCACCTTACCACTCTGGCTGAGGAGAGTTTTAGGGCGACAGGTGTTTGTGGCAAGCTCTTGGATATTTTTGAGAAGACTCCTCTCAGCTCTTTGGGGTTAACCTCGAAGGTTGAGGAGCTGGAAGGAAGGCTTCTTGCTTATCAAGAGCATGAGAGAGAGTTGAAGGAGGAGGTCGCTAAGCTGAAGGAGGAGAGAGATACCCTTCGGGAGAAGGAGAGTAAGTTGCAGGCCCAATGCAATATGGAGGCGGGTTTGAGGAAGGCAGCACAGGAGAGTTATCAGAGTTTATTTCAAGATCTTGTGTCTGTGAGGAAGGACTTGTTGAACTCTCGGAATGCGTATGCTGAATTGGAGGACTCTATTGCTGACGGCGCCGAGGAAGCTTGGAGGATTTTCAAGGAGCAGGTCGGAGTCATTGCCCCTGACCTGGACCTTTCTCCTTTAGATCCGGACAAAGTTGTCATTGACGGTGCTATTGTGGATCCTCCTGCCCCCGTAATTGTTTCCGAGTCAGAATTGAAGACTCGGGGGCAGAGGATTATTGAGTCCCCTCCTCGTTCCAAGGACGCTTCGAGTTCTTCTGTTGTTCCTCCGACTTCCTCTTCATCTCCTGTGGATGCCTCTCTTCCCGGCCCTGGTGGCGCTCCTCCTGACTCTGGTGGTGGTGATCCGTCTACTCCTCTGCAGAAATAATTTCTATGTGGCTATATGGGGGCTCGGCCTGTGGGTCCCCCTTTTTTAAACTCTTTATATTTGTTTGTTGGTGGTATTCGTTGAACAATTTCTTTTGGCCTTTCAAGGCCGTAAACAAAATATTTAAAAATACCCTTTTTTAATAAGGGTTTTAAATTAACAAAATAAATACCCTTTTTTGGATAAGGGTTTAAGTTACCTTATGCGTGTATGCTTTTCTGATTTTGATTTTTCGAAGTCCCCTTGATCTTTTTCTGAAAACCTTTCCCTTTGGCTTGTCTGTTTTTCTGAGCCTTTCTGTTTAAGGACTTTAGGACAGCCTTTAAACTTTTTCCTAGGTTTTTCAATCTCTTTTTTGTTATTCCTTATACTCAAGTTTGCTTTATTGAGTTCTTATGACTTAGGTTATTTTTACGATGCATTTTTCTTCTGCTCGGTTCTTTACTCCGACTTTCAGGTCGAAGTGTTTTCGAGCTTCTCTACTCGGAGTTTCGTTTTGACTTATGAGTCGGGTTGTTTCCGAGTTGTTTACGATCAGCTTATATAACCTCTTTACACCGACTTGTTCCTCGTCGTTTTATCCTGACGACCATCTAGATCGGTTCATGGGATTTACACGTTTTGTCGAGCTTAAGTCGGCGCGTTTCGTAGAAAGATTTAGAAAATAGAAAGGAGTTTATAAGAGATATTGTGAATGAAAAAGATCTTTATTGATTGGGGGGTACCTTCTTGCTACTAAGGGTTTTTAATAGCCTATTTTCCCTTAGCCTCTACTATGATACCTCGTTAAAAACCCTCCTCCAGAAAAAACCCTTTGATATTGGGAAAAAATCATGAAGTTGGGAAAATAGTACATCAGGGAGTAGAGTTCGCTTTTAGCTGTAGTACCTTTTCATATTACAAGCATGCCACGACCTTGGGAACTCAGTGCCGTTCAGGTCGGTCACTCTATAATACCCTTTTCCTAAGACTTCATTGACTTTGTATGGTCCCTTCCAGTTTGCGGTGAGCTTTCCTTCCCCTGATTTGTTGACTCCAATGTCATTTCTGATTAAGACCAAGTCACTTGGGGTGAATGCTCTTCGAATGACTTTTTTGTTGTATCTTGCAGTCATCCTTTGCTTCAACGCCGCTTCTCTTATCTGGGCTTTTTCTCGGACTTCTGGGAGTAAGTCGAGCTCCTCTTTGTGCCCCTATATATTTCTGATCTCATCGTGGAGAATTACCCTTGGGCTTTGTTCATTGATTTCTATTGGTATCATGGCTTCCATGCCATAAACTAGCCGGAAGGGTGTTTCTCCAGTGGCAGATTGGGGTGTTGTCCTGTAAGCCCATAGCACTTGTGGGAGCTCTTCAGCCCAGGCTCCTTTTGCTTCTTGTAGCCTTTTCTTTAGCCCTGCCAGTATGACTTTGTTGGCTGCTTCGGCTTGCCCATTGGCTTGCGGGTGCTCCACCGAGGTGAACTGATGCTTGATTTTCATACTGGCTACTAAGCTTCTAAAGGTAGAGTCGGTGAACTGTGTTCCATTATCTGTAGTAATGGAATGAGGTATCCCAAACCTTGTGATGATATTTTTGTAGAGGAACCTCCGACTTCTTTGTGCGGTGATGGTGGCCAATGGTTCTGCTTCTATCCACTTTGTGAAGTAATCTATTCCTACGATCAGGTATCTGACTTGTCCTGGCGCTTGGGGAAAAGGACCTAACAAATCCATTCCCTATTTTGCAAAGGGCCATGGAAAAGTGATACTGATGAGCTCTTCTGGTGGAGCCACGTGGAAATTTGCATGCATCAGACATGGTTGACACTTTTTCACAAATTCTGTGGCATCTTTCTGCAAGGTCGGCCAGTAGAATCCAGCTCGGATTACTTTCCTGGCTAGTGACCTTGCTCCGATATGGTTTCCGCAGATCCCACTATGTACTTCCTCTAATACCTCGGCAGTTCTTGAGGTCGGTACACATTTTAATAATGGTGTTGATATCCCCCTTCTGTAGAGAATATTTCTCACCAAGGTGTAGTGTTGTGCTTCCCTTTAGATCTTTTTTGCCTCTTTCTCCTCTTTAGGGAGGATGTCGAATTTCATGTATTCGACCAAGGGATTCATCCATCCGAGGTTTAAACCGACTACCTCAAGTACTTCTTGTTTGTCTTCTGTTTTTACTACTGAGGGTTCCTGGAGGGTTTCTTGGATCAGGCTTCTGTTGTTCCATCCCGGTTTGGTACTTGCTAACATGGATAGGGCGTCCGCTCTGCTGTTTAGATCCCGAGTTATGTGTTTGACCTCGGTTTCTGCAAAGCGCCCAAGGTGCTCCAGAGTTTTCTCCAAGTACCTCTTCATATTTGGGTCCTTTGCCTGATACTCTCCACTTATCTGGGAGGTCACCACTTGTGAGTCGCTGTATATCATCACTTTTGTAGTACCGACTTCTTCTGCCAACTTCAATCCAGCAATCAAGGCTTCATATTCTGCCTGATTATTTGAAGCTGAAAATTCAAATTTTAGGGAAATTTCTATCTGGGTTCCTCTTCCCGTGACCGTCCGACCTTTCTATGAGATATCTATCAAGCCGACCTTCTTAGCCAGCTTTTCTATCACATTTTTAAGGTCGTAACAGTCGTTTGTGGAGTGACCATATATTTTATGGTACTCACAGTAGTCGCTGCGGCTCCCCCCTTTTTTATTTTTAATGGGTCTAAGGGGTGGCAGTCTTCAGTGTTACAAATCTCTCTGTATACGTCCACTATAGAAACTTTCAGAGGAGTATAAGAGTGGTATTTTCTTGGTCTCTCGAGACCGAGTTCTTCCTTTTTCTTGGTTTCCCTTTCCCTCTCTTTTGTTGAGGGAGGGAGCCCAGGGCGCCAACTCAGGTCTCTCGACTTAGCGTTTTCCTCCATATTGATGTACTTTTCAGCTCTTTCCTGTACATCACTTAGAGAAACGGGGTGTCTTTTAGATATGGATTGTGAGAAGGGGCCTTCTCTGAGTCCATTGACTAACCCCATTATGACTGCCTCTGTGGGCAGGTCTTGAATCTCTAAACATGCTTTGTTGAACCTTTCCATATAGGCTCGTAAGGATTCTCCGACCTCCTGTTTTATTCCCAGGAGGCTCGGTGCATGTTTCACTTTGTCCTTTTGGATTGAGAACCTCATCAAAAACTTCCTTGAGAGGTCTTCAAAACTAGTAACCGACCTCGGGGGGAGGCTGTCGAACCACTTCATCGCTGCTTTCGATAGAGTGGTCGGGAAAGCTTTGCATCGCGTAGCGTCGGAAGCATCAGCTAGGTACATCCGACTTTTAAAATTGCTCAAGTGATGCTTTGGATCCGTGGTTCCGTCATAGAGGTCCATATCGGGGCTTTTGAAGTTCCTCGGAACTTTTGCCCTCATTATATCCTCGCTGAAAGGATCCTCCCCTCCTAAGGGTGGCTCTTCTCGTTCGTCGTGGGAGTTGTGACCTTCGAGGGAGGATTCTAACTTTAAGAGTTTTCTCTCTAACTCTTTTCGTCGTTCCATCTCCTCTTTTAGGTTCTTTTCGGTTTCCTTTTGTCGCTCCCGTTCTTGTTCTAATTGTTCCAAGCGACTGTGGACTAATCCCATGAGTTCAGTTACATGGGATGGTCCCTCTTTCTCTGATTCGCACCCCTCTGAAGAGTTTACCTTCGGGTTTTTTACTCCGGAGGTACCTTCCCTGTGTTGATCATTAATTCCCTGGTGGAGGGTCAAGTCTGCATCATTATTGCCTGTGTCTAGATTCTCTTGTTCAGAATCTGACTCCACACGACCCTCTTCAAGGGATCTGTCCGGCCATTACTGGTTGATCTCTCGGGTCCCCGGCAACGGCGCCAATGTTACAGTGGGTAACCGGAGATTGATGGGCTGGATGGCGTCGGCTGGCCCAAATGTGTGAAGGAGGAGGATTCCAAATGGGTATGCAACTCAGGAGACTCCGTCCGACTTGTTTGTACGAAGGGATGGGGGTGGTACCTGCAAAGACACTCCGATGCCTAAGTTAGCAAGGGTGTGAGCAGGTCTAGAGAGTATTGGACTTAGAGATACCTGAGGGGTGTCAGTGTATTTATAGTGGTGAACCAATAACCACCGTTGGAGTAGTGCCATATTTTTAGGGTGTTAACCGTCCCATTATCTTAGGGAGGTTAAGATATGGCTCGTGGAAGTGGTTAGAGAGATTCTAGGGGCAGTTACTCATTTGAATGAGTGTTTATCCGCCAGCTAATCTCGTTCCCGACTTCTTTAGAGCAGGTCGTGATGAGTACCGACTTCATAGGATGGAGATTGGTACTGGTGAAGCCCAACCCTTGGGATTAGGTCTTTTGCTTGATCCTAGGCCTTTGTTATTGGGTCAGGGTATGAACAGTTATTTTTTAAATAATAAATTTAAATTTTTATCGATGCAATAATATACAATTGATTGTTTGATGGTATATGAAAATTAAATTTTATAAATAAAAATATTCTGTGCACATAAAAAATCAGTTATTAATTTAATTATTATATATTTGTGTATAAATATATGTGTAGTTTAATTTATTTTTAATTTTTAATATATATTTTTTATTTTAATATATAGTATAAAATTTAATTTTAATATACTAATAATATAAAATATTTTACATAATCTTACAATCATATTTATTTTTTTAAATGATTATTTATGTGATTGATATAAAAAATAATTATTTTTATTAATGTAATATTATGTAATAATTAGATGTACATATCAAATTATTTTATGCATCAAAATTAAATTCATGTATCTTAACACTATATCCATTGGAATCTTTTCTGTCATTACCATTCTATCGATGATTTTTTAAATTTTTAGTCTAAAATATTATATTATTAATAGTATGATATATATATATATATATATATATATATATATATATATATATATATATATATATATATATTATGTTTTGTGAATTTTACGATTCGATACGAGTCGCCGATTCTCAATTATATATATGTTTCTAGATTAAGTTCTTCACACAAATCTTATTATATATTATCATGCACCTATTAATAATAATATAATTAAATCTCTTTATTTAATAACTTTTTCAACTACTAAAGACAAGGTTTATAATAAATATGTTGAGATAAAAGTTTATATCTTCTTTGAATTAAACTTGCTTATTTTTATAATTATTGACAAATTATATTATGTGTATAGCAAATTTTTCACTTTGATGAAAATAGCGAAAAAATTATCAAAAAAATATTTTAAAAAGTATGGAAAAATCTTGGAAGGAAACAAAGTTGAGGTTGTACAATGCTTTTTACGAGCCAACATTTACGACTGAACAAAATATTGAACATCGTCTGCTGAAAATCGATCGAGAGCATTGGAGATGGTTCTTTGACTATTGCACTAAAACTGAGATGAAGGTAATCTAGTATATCATTGGTACACAACAATACAATTTACGTTACATTGAGTCTTTTTAAATCAGTTTCTAATTGCCCTTTGTTTTTTATGGACCAATAGGAGAAGTGCAAAAAAAATGCGAAGAATCGATCAAAACAACTATATACCCACATTGGCGGTTCGAAAAGCTTCGCACGGCGGATGAAAGAAGAGGTACTTTACTTTTTTATTCACTCATTGGACTATTTTTGTGACTTAATAAGTTTTTTTGATTGTGTGGAATACGGTAATGGCATAAGCTTTGTTGATATAGTCGGAACAACAAGGGAGAAGAGTTGGTAGAGGAAAGTTATAGATCACATTGCACAAAAAAAAAAGATGGCTCCTATATCAATGATGAAGCAAGAGCAATTAGTGTAAGTACTACTACTTATAATTGATCATAAAGTTATGACCTCAAATAGGGTAATAGTCTACTTTTCTATGTTATTTTGTTTTTTTATTTCTTTACGAAATAGTTTACTCCCCTATATCAAAATGGACCAAAAGATCTTTATAATTTCTAATTCAGCTTACTTTTAATTATCATTGCAAATTTACCTGTTATGTTTCTAGACATTTTGAACTTCGATATAATTTGAAAGTAGTTGGGGTAGAATTTAAATGATTGAGTTTCATTTATCCTTTATTTCTTTTTATAGTGGTTGACATCCTATGTTGTTATCTTTTGAGACCAATATTATACTCAATATTTGTGTGTTTTTTACTGTGATGACTGTCATACAGTTAATCATCATGTTTGGTGTGTTCTTAACATGAGATGGACCCATCAACAAAATGATTGTATTTGCTAATTTGTGTCTGTAGAAAAAAATTGAGGAGATTGAGTAATAGGATGAGTCTTCTAGAGTATTGTCTCAAAATGATTCCATTGCTCAGGTTTTCGGAAAAGAGAAACCGGGTAGAGTACGTGATGTGGGTTTCGAACCGACTCCTAGTCAACTCTTCAGTCCGAATTTACATGTGCCTGGCAACGGAGTCCAACTAGAGGAGATCCACAGGACGCTGCTTGAACTGCAGGCAGAGCTGGAAGGTGAGAAGTTGAAGAGGAAGGCGAGGGGGGATGAGGCAGCAGCAGAGAAGAAAAAGATGAAGGCGATGGAGAGTGCTCTAATTTATCTATTTCAACAGTAAAGTGAGGAGCTACCACCAGACATCGCTACAGAGATGAGTTTCGTGGAATGATAGAGTGAAAAGTAGTATATTAGGATTGGAGATATTTTGGATTGAAGCAAACATTTTGCTGAATTAGATTGAGCAACTCTTTGCAAGATATTTATTTTCTTCGTATTTTCATGAATATATTATTTTGTTTTGTAAATAATTTTTTGTTTTTGCTACAAGTTTAGATTCTAAGGTTGAAAATATTCACTCTTAAAATAATAAAAAATCTAAAAAGAATAAAAAAACAATTCTATAATATTTTAAAAAAATTATATGTGTATTTTTGAAAAACCCAATTTTTTTTCCTTAAATTAGCGGTGGTTTTAAACCACCAAAACGTTGTTCAAAGATTAAAAAATCTGTTACATCTGGCGGCGGTTTGCAACCGCTGGTAATTATGACCGAAACTATAGTACCATTTAGTGGCAGTTTGAAAACCGCCAATAAACATGAAGTAAATCGTGTCAGTCTTATTTGGCGGCGATTTTCTAATGTGTGCCACGAAATTTTGATTTAGCGGCGGTTATACCAATGGTTGGGGGAAACCGCCGCGAAACCCAATTCCAGCGCTCATATCGATGGCGGCCAGTTAGCCGGCGGCCTTAAACCGCCGCTAATCAAAAAGAAAACCGCCGGTATTCTGCGCCTCCCTTGTAGTGTGCACAAGCTAAGCCATAGATGTTTGACGCAGATAATGTAAGATTTTCAACCTTCATTATTCATCAAATTTCCTTATTATTTTTCATAATCAAAAGAGATTGGTCTTAGAGATTATATTGTTTAAAATTGGTAAATATATATAGAGAGAGAGAGGAGAAATTCTTAAATACTTTAATAATAAGAAATTTTTCGTATATATAATATGTCTCATAAGATAAGCTTAACTCGTGCATGACCTAGCAATTATCGAAGTTATTTGGCATTTAAGAGTTAATTTGGTAAAAAAAATTTAGAAATATTTATCTTATTTTGTGTTTGATAAATAAAAAAAATTAGATATTCATAATTATACATTTTAAAAATTATAGGTACTTTAAAAAGATATAAGAATGTGTTTTTTAAATTAGCTTGCATTTTAAAAAGTTTAATATAATCTCATATACTAAGTTTTATAAAAATTAAGTTTTAAAATCCATTTTAAAATTAAGTTTTATAACCTCACGTATAAATAAATTTTCATATTTTGTCTCATAAGATGATAAAGATTTGAACGGTGAAGGTTATAGTGAGAAAGAGAGAGAGTGAGAAAAGAGGGACTGTGAAGAAGGTAACTGAATGAGAGAGGAATTGTTATTATAGTAGAATGAATGATAATAAAAAGTAACAGTTACAATGTGTAAGCTATATATACATTAATAACTTAGTAACTAATAATCTCTAATAGCAAACAAGCTAATTATAAATATCCATATCAACTAACATCCCTTTTCAAATTAGGAGTGTGAATATCTAATAGTCCTAGTTTACCACAGCAAGAAGAAAATAGTCCTGGAGCCAATGTTTTGGTGAAAAAGTTTGCTGTCTGGTTGGTAAAGGTCACAGGTAACAATTTCAGGGTGACATCATTAGCCTTGTCCCTCACGATATGGCAGTCGACCTCAATGTGCTTGGTGCGCTCATGAAAAATAGGGTTGGTAACCATATGAAGTGCAGATTAGCTATCGCTATACAGCGTGAACGACTTCTCATGATTCACACAAAAAACCCTTAACAAGCGGACAAGCCATAACCCTTCACAAGTCACATTTGCTAATGCCCGGTACTCAGCATCGGATGAAGAGCGGGAGACTGTTTGTTGCTTGCTACTTTTCCAGGAAATCAGGGCAGTTCCGAGAAAGAAACAGTACTCAGACACAGATCGTCTGGTGTCCGGACAGGTTGTCCAATTGACATCAACAAACCCAGTAAGTGTGAAGTCACTATTCAAATGGAAGAACAGTCCTGTGCCAGGAGCTCTCTTTAAGTAGCGTACAATCTTCATGGCAGCTTTATGGTGATAATTAGTTGGAGATTCTAAGTACTGACTTAGCTTACCTACTGCAAAAGCAATGTGGGGTTTGGTATTGGTGAGGTATTGGAGCTTACCAATCAATCGTATATATGTTGTTGGATCTGCCATGGGTTCCCCAGATGTCTTGGATAGATGAACTGTGTAGTCCATTGGTGTCAACACAGGTTTGGCATCAAATAAGCCAAATTCTTCAATTAAAACTGTGGTATACTTCTTCTGATACAAAGCCAGCCCTTTCGTGCTATATGCTACTTCCATGCCTAAGAAATACTTGAGCTTTTTCCAGATCCTTGATGCTAAAACGATCATCTAAAAGCTTTTTTATTCAATCTATCTCACTAGCATCATTTTCAGCTAAAACAACATCATCTACGTAAACAAGAATAGCAGTAAAATTTGTAGTTGTTCTTCTTGTAAATAAAGAGTAATATGATTTTGATTGTGTGTAACCAGATTTTTGGAAGAACGAAAACAAGTTTAGCCACTGTCTGTTGGCTTGTTATGTCGTAAATCACATACCCTTTTGTGTTATGTTTGTAACCCATAGAAACACATTTTCTAGCTCTCTTGTCAAGTTTTTTCCTATGTGAATTCAAAGTGGATGCATAAGACAAACATTCGAAAGCCTTTAGAACCATTAAATCTGGTTTGTTCGAGAAAAAACATTTCATATGGGGATTTGTTTTGTAAAACAGGGTTTGGAATTCTGTTTATAAGGTGTACAACATGAGCTATAGCATAAGTCCAAAAGCAATTTGGTATTGGTGAGTGAAAAAGGAGTACTTTACCCATACCCAACAAATGTTGGTGTTTTCTTTCAACAACACCATTTTGCTGTGGTGTTTCAAAACAAGAGGTCTGATAATCAATACCTCTTGAGTTGAAGAAAGATGCAAGATTGAATTCAGCTCCATTATCAGACCTAAAATATTTGATGGTTTTTTCAAACTGGTTTTCAATGTATGTAACAAACATCTTTATTAGATTTGGAACTTCAAATTTCAGTTTCATGAAAAAAAAAAGCCAAATAAAATGAGTTTTATCATCAATGGCAGTTAGAAAGTATCTATGACAAGTAGTAGATGATGTGCCCAAAGGTCCCAAAATGTCTAAATGTACAAAATCGAATTTATCATGTGAAGAGCTGTGACTTTTTGCAAAGGATAATTTTTTTTGTTTGGCAAAATGGCAAATATCACATGGGTTGTCTTTATGATCAGAATATTCAATGAGAGGAGACTCTCTTTTTATTACAATCATTCTATTAATATGTACATGTCCTAGTCGTAGATGCCACAATTTGGCATTATTATTTGTGCCTAAGTGTCTTTGGTCCGAATTGGATTCAGAAGAGCTTGTGACGGTAGCTCCATGAGTATTTTATGTAGATTGTGATGAAGTGATTTGTGGTGCAAGGTGTTGTAATGCAGGTTGTTGTGTGGTGTGATGGATGCACTTATTCTTGAATGCTAATGTTAATGGAGTGCTGTTTGGTGTGTGTGTGTTTATTGGAGGTGCTGTCAATGAGTACAAATCATCCTTCTCATCAGCACACTCAATCATTTTTCAGGTAGTCCGGTCTTAAATCTCACATTTTGTGTTAGTAATTGAAAAGTGACATTTTAAAATCCTAGTAGCTTTTGATACTAAAAATAAATTAAAAGTTAAGGTTGGAATATAAAGAACTTCTGTGAGATAAAATTTGTTTGAAAAAATCACAGTTCCATCAATCTAGGTTAAAGTATGGCTGCCATAAGGGAGTTTAACAATAATTGGTTTTATATGGTAATAGTGATAAAAAATTTTCAATGATGATGAAACATGGTCAGTCGCTCCACTGTCTATGACCCAAGAGTTGGAGCAAAATGATTTTGTGAACAAAATATGGAAGATGTGTGAACTCATTGTGAGGGTGTAATGGAGTATACCTGAATCGGTTTGGGAAGTAGTGAGTACATGATTAGCCAGATGTTGCTATGCGGGGTTGCTGTGTTAAAGTAATGCAATCAATGTGTCTCTTTGTTCTTGAGACAATGAAATCCATGAGTTATTGCCATCGTCCCTTTGGGTTGAATGTTGCAATTCACTGTTGGCTTCTTTAATTTTCCTGCCACCAAATGAATTTGCACAGTTTATTATCTTTTGAGCTTGATTCATATGAGGAGGTAGTCCATGCTTTCTATAACATGTGTCGACTAAGTGGCCTAACTTATGACAATATGTACATATTTTAGGGGCTCCTCTACCTTCTCTTCCACCTCTGTCTCTTCCAAAGCGACCCCTTGGTGCGGAATTTATAACCTACAAACTAACCGGCAAGTGCACTGGGTCGTACCAAGTAATACCTCAGGTGAGTGAGGGTCGATCTCACGAGGATTGATGGATCAAGCAACAATAATTGAGTGATTAGCTTAGTCAGACAAACAGAAAATGGTGTTTTAGTGTTCAATTGCATTAAATAGTAAATTCAGAGTTTGAAGACAGCAAGCAATAAATTGATGTAAATAATATGGGAGAAGACAGTTAAAGCTTTAGAGATATCTATTTTTTGGATTGAATTTTCTTACTAACTATTTTAATCATGCAAGATTTAATTCATGGCAAACTATATGTGACTAGACCCTAATTCCTTAGACCTTCATAGTCTCCTCTAAAATTCATCAACTGCCAATTCCTTGGTCAATTAATTTCAATTAGAGGGTAAAGATCAAATTCCAGTTTATATGCCACAAAAATCCTAATTACCCAAATAAAAGAGGATTATATGTCACGTATCCCGTTAAATCCAGATAATTAGAATTTAGAAGAAATTGTTTTCAAGTTGTTGTTCAAGTAAAGAGCTTTTCCAAGTTATAGAAAAACTCAATTAGAAAGAGGGTCATACTTCCATTCCACCCAAATTCATAAAATAAAAAACGAAAACAATTCTTGAAATATAAACCAAAACATGGATTAAAATAGAAAAATAATAATATCAATCCATACAATAGACAGAGCTCCTAACCTTAACAGTGGATGTTTAGTTGCTCATGGTTCAGAGAAGAAAATAAGGATTCAGGTAAACTGTAGAATACCAAATGTCCCTTTGAATAGAATTCCTTTTTTTATTTTATATCTAATTCTAAAAATTTAAAATCTAATTTCTAAAATTAAAATAATATATTTTCCTATTTTAAAATTTAAATTTAAATCAGAATCAATTAAATAATATGCGCCTTGTAACGTGGGGACCACTTGGCTTCACTAGATCCGCACCTAACTTGGCAGAGAGCTGCGCCTTACTTGAGTGCCAAAATGGGACCCAAAAATCGCCCCAGCGTTTTCTGCACGTGGCGCATGTCACGCGTACGCTTTGATGGTCTATTTTGCGTGTCACGCGTACGCGTCAGGTACGCGCACGCGTCGTTGCACAAATCTCCAAATCACGCGCATGCGTCAGGTATGCACACGCGTCGCCATGGAAAGCTCCAAATCACGTGCAAACGTCAGGTACGCGCGCGTCGCTCCTCGCTGTCCTCTCATTTAATTCTTGTGCTGCAAAAACTCCATCAAATTTAGCCGAATGCTACCTAAAATAAATAGAATTGCACAAGACTCAAAGTAGCATCCATAGTGGCTAAAAGATAATTAATTCTTGATTAAACTTAACAAATTAAATACAAATTTACTAAGAAAAGATAGGAAAGATGCTCACGCATCACCCCTCCCTTGGTAGTTGTTTCCGAAATCAGAGAAATTGATTTTCTTTCCACTTTCAATTTCAAAAGAGCTTATCAGTCCACGAGTTTTGTTGATTTCTAGAAAATGTAGTTGGCGTTCTTGTTGCGTCAACATAGAAAATGCTTGATTCACATCTGGTATTGGTTTCAATAACATCATTTGTGACCGCACATGTCCATATCCATCATGAGACCTCCAAGCAATCTAACAACCTGCTTGTTCTTCCTGTAATTTCTCAATACTCCCAATCCACAAACACACTCAATTCCACAAGAATAGCTAGTAATTGGTTCTAGAGCAATTTAGCTCTTCCCAAATTGCCCTCAATTTGGTGAATTAAGCAGTAATAGTGAGCTCTCCTTGCTTAGCCACATACATCTCCTCTTCCAATTTAGCCACTCTAAATACATCATGCTGGTGGTATATATTTATGTCTCAAATCACTCCACATATCACATGTCATTTTATTCCATATCACACTTTGAGAGATTTCAGGGTTAAGAGACAAATTCAACCAAGCAATCACATAGGTATTACATTTTTCCCAAACTATAAACAGAGGATCATTCACATCGGGTTTGGGGAGAATGTCATCAATAAAACCTAATTTGTTATTACCTTTGAGAGCAAGACGCATATTTCGGGACAAAAAATGATAGTTTTATGGGTTCAATGCCACGTTCACAATGAAAATTCCAAGATTCTCAACTAGTTGCAGATAATAGGGGCTATTCAGATCAATGTGGGTGCTGGAAGGGGGATTCTGATTTGCGTTTTGATTCACGTTGCGATTTTGATTCGTATTCTAGTTCTGATTCATTCTTCCTTGAAAACTCCCAAATCTTGAAAGTTGATTCAGGAGTTTTGTGAGTGTCTGAATGTTGTTCGAAAAAAATTCATCATCTATCGTTGAAGTTGGACCTTCCATTGGCTTCTCATTCGCCATAAATAGGCCGAATCGAGAGCCTCTAGTAGCTATCTCTTCTTCCTACTATGTCCTACTCGATTATCGTCACTGATACAACGGTCTACGCTCACCACACTATGATAAAGATTTGAGTGGTGAAAATTGTAGTGAGAAAGAGAGAGAGTGAGAGAAGAGGAGCTGTGAAAAAAGTAACTAAATGAGAGAAAAATTATTATTGAAATAGAATGAATAATCACAAAAAATAATAGTTATAATGTGTAAGCTATATATGCATTATGCATTAGTAACTAATAATCTCTAACGGCAAACAAACTAATCATAAATATTTATATCAACTAACATAAGATGAATAGTACCAAAAGTTCAAATTTATTTTTAGTATGTGTTTACACAACCTTTTAGACAATCTTTAAATTTTTACACTTTTTAAATTTTATTTTTACACGGTCTACAACTTAAAAATTATTGAATTTTTTTTGTTGTTTTTACTTATCCGAAGTCTAACTTTAATATTTTGAATTTTTGACTTTATCGTCAGAAGCAACATTATCCATTGCATTCTCACTTTTTGTGTTTTGCATGTTACACTATTTTCTCAACTAAAACGAAAAAGAATTGCTTGAATTAATTTACAATATAGAGTTATGAAATCTGAATTTTCTTTTTCTTACATGAGAGGAAAAAAACTCAAAATTGAACACATGCAGCTTTTTGTTTTGTTTTGCTAATAAAAACAAATGGGAATGTTATTAGGCTAGGAGATAGTAAACAAGGAATAAACAAGTTAGAAGAAAAAAATCATAAAAAAATTGGTCTCCTATACGGCTTTGCTACAACGACGTTGATATTTAAGACTACAGAATAAGAATCAATCATATATTTTTAGGGGTTTTTTTCTCTAAAAGGAAAAATTGAAATTTCCATTTCATTTTAGATTTTATATTTAGAATTTTTTGGTCGGATTCATTGATGTTATTTAAGCATCCAACAATAGACAACAAAATCATAATTGTTAGAATCGAACTGATAATTAAATTGGTCAAATTATTAATTTATTAATTTATTATTCTAATCGATAAATTATTAGTTGAACTATTTAAATTATAATTAATAAATATAATTAAAAAATATAATTTAATTTGTAAATATTATATATTAAAAAAGAGACAAATATAATAAAAATAACTTGTTCTCAGTTCAAAGCCAATGAAAAAGTTTTTTTTTATTAATTGTTGACTTATAATTTTTATTGATTTTGTTCAATTTTAATCGATTTTTTTTTAAACAATCAAAATGTTGAATTGAATTGGTTTAGAGTCTGATTAACCAATTTTTTAATTGAATTGGCTAATCCAATCTAATTTTAACAACTCTGGATAGAATAATTCCTAAAAGGTCAAGAGAAATATTGAAGGATTTAACAGAAACAAATGAATAAATTTTTAAAAATAAGTATAATTCAAGTTAATAATTGCTATATATTTTGTTATTAATAAAAATATTAAATTGAATTATAAATATAATCATAGGGACTAAATTAAATTATAAATGATAAAATCAAGACTAAATTAAGTATTTTATAAAATAAACTATTATTTTTTAATAAAAATACTTACAAATTTACTTGATTGAACCTAACCTTTATTAGATATAATAAACTAAGTTAATAGATTATTTAATGTAAACAGGAAGAATGTTTAAGAAAATTGAATCACATTTGATATAATTACTTAACAAAATTACTTGATTGAACCTAAAATTTATTAGATATAAATAAATTTATATTTTTTGTGGTATACTCAAATTGTTAATGAAATGAATAACTAAATTGCTTATAATAATTTTAAGAAGGAAGTAAAATTGAGAGTCTCAAATGACAAATCACAAATGATTGTTGAATGGTAGATGTCACGTGCAGTGCATGTGAGAGATAGTGAAATGAAGTGGGCTACGTGTCACGTTTCCAAACACATACCTCGAATCAATCGACGGCTTCGGCATTCAGACTTTGCAATTTTTCATTCATGATCATGGCTGAAGAAAGGTAAATATTCGCGTGTATTTATTTTTATAGGAAGTTAATATTAAAAATTATTAAATAATTTAATGAATATAATTAAATTATTATTTAACAATTTTTATTATTAATTTTAGATAAAAAAATTAATCGGGTCAAAACCCGACAAGGAGATCCAAATGTTAAAATCAGTCCAATTTATCGGTTCGTTAGACAGCGATCCGACAAGGGAACCCAAACGTCAGGCCGACCCGACAAGGGAGACGACCCGCATGCTATCTTCCTTTTCACGTGGGATCCGAACAGCTTGCAGAAGTTTTTAAATAGGTGGGCTTGACCGCAAAGGACTCATCCGGATATGGTTTATAAATGGGGAGGGACCTACCCCTCTTCCAAAGTACTTCACCTATCTTAACCCTAATAGCCACGTACGGACACTGACTTGAGTGTTGGAGTTTTTACGGTGGCCGCTCACCATTCGTTCCTCACCTCGATAGCCTTGAGGAGTTTTCTGAAAAAGTCTGTCCAGGACCAATTGTCAACGACTCACTTACTTTTGATTTCTGTCAGATCCGATTCGTTCAAGATACGAGACTATGAATAAATAAACATTTTTATTAGAATTTTCATAAGTTTAAGGCGATTTTTTTAAAAGGTTTTTGACATTTATTTGAACTTTATTATATAAAAATATCTAAATTTGATTTTAAAAATCATGATTAATTGTGTTTTTAAAAAAATATGATTTTTTAAATATATGAACTCAAAAATATCAAAATAAAAAAATTACTTATCACTAAACGCAAATGCTATTAATGAGTAGATAAACATATTTTAAAAAAATCAAGTTTATTAATATATTAAAATTACTAAAAAAATTTAATTTATAATTTCATATAAACTAATAATTTTTTAGAATTTTTTTATTTCAATTTTCATTTGATTTTGATAAATTAATAATATAAATATTATAAATAATTATTCAATTTTTCTCTTTACAAATTATTCAAATAGTATAGTAAAAAATGACTATTTTGTTGAAATGACCAAATTAAATGTTTATATAAATTATTAAAATTAGTTATATTTTACATGTGAAGTATCAGAAAATGAGAGTCGGCGAGGTGACACTAAAAATTAGATATATATATTTTAGAGAGACAAAAGAAAAAGATATCTTGAAGGAGTGGGTTACGACCACATTTTTCTTTTTATTTTTATCTCTCTTTTTCCTTTTTTCCCTTTCTCTCCCATATTTATATATATTTGATTATTTTCTCATATTATTATTATTATTATTATTATTATATAAACACTTTCTCTGCTTCATTTCCTCTTTTCACTTCATAAAAAAAGGACCTTCCTTTCTCTCTCTCTCTCTCTCCCTATTCTTTTTCTTTTTCTTTTTCTTTTTCTCAATTTTAATAACCCTATCGTATATCGGATTTTTGTGCAGAGTTTCTGGTGAGTTCAATTTTCTTTTCCATTTTGGATTTGGTGTTGCTCTGTTACACTTTCCCTTTCTTTTCTTCTTTGCCTTTGTTAGCTCAAAAGCTGCTTCAGTTAGGTTTTCTTTATTTATTTATTCATTTGTTTATCTTGTTTCGGAGTTTTCGTTTCTCGATTTTGGTTTCAATTATTGTTGAATTATTATTATTATTATTATTATTATTATTATTCGGTTCTGTAGTTTCATCATCTTATTAAGGTTACTGATTCATTAATTGAAGCGTTTCCCAATTGTGGATTATATTACTGTTATGGTTTATTCCGTTAATTAGTGTTTTACTTGCTACTTTAGCTATACGTATGTACTTGATTATTGTGTTCTTTTGTAATCTTGTGTTAGTTTTTTATCTCTTGGTTTATTTGTTATCATCATTAGCTTTTTCAAGCTCCAAGTATGTTGTAATTTGTAAATGGGTTTTAGTTGGAAGAAGAAATGGATAATTCAGAATAAGCAAAATGAAGGATATTACTTTCCCTTGAATTGTCATGAGCTTAAAATGATGTCTTGAAAGGACCACACGAATTAACACTTGATTCCTTCCTTGAACTTTATTTCCATGATTTCTATTAGTTTTTCCAATAAGATGTAATACTTTTTAGGCAAGATAATGTGCTGTGAGCTTTGGCATCCTTGGTTTTGGTCATCTTTATTATTTCCCAAATGATTTGAAATATCTTTGATGTTCATTGTATGTTTGAAAGGTATGATCAGCGGATGTGTTGCTCTATCTGATAACTTGCTTTGAAGTTTGGTTAATATCATCGCTCTAATTAATTTTAAATTCCTTTGCACTAAACTTCTTCTGAATGTTGTTCTTCCCATAATAGTTTTATATATTCTTTTTTTTTTTTCAACTTTGAGGAGGAAGTTAAATATTTTGATCTATTAGATGTATGTACAAGTGCTTATTCTCATGGCTGTCATGTAGTAAAAAATTTTTCGATTGATGCTTGCCATGGTGAATCTTTTTGTTTGTTAATAGATATTCTGTTTTTCAAGTGTGTTACTTGTTGCTTAATATTCTTCATAAAAATTGCAGCCAGCTATTCAGGAATCATGGCTAGGGTTTTGGCTCAGTCAGTTAATGTCCCTGGTCTAGTGGCCGGGCATCGGCGTGGCCAACATAAGGGATCAGGAAAATCCAGAAGATCTGTCAAAATGATGTGTGCTTTACGAACAAATGGACTAAGAATGGCAGGTTTTTCAGGACTACGTACAGTTAATCCTTTGGATACTATGTTGAGACCTGGACTGGATTTTCACTCGAAGGTGTCAATTGCAACTTCTTCACGGCGAGCAAAGCCTATCAGAGGTGTTCCTAAAGCCATGTTTGAGCGTTTCACAGAAAAAGCAATCAAGGTGATTATGCTTGCCCAGGAGGAAGCAAGACGTCTTGGTCACAATTTTGTTGGAACAGAGCAGATTCTTTTGGGTCTTATTGGTGAGGGCACTGGTATTGCCGCTAAGGTTCTGAAGTCTATGGGAATCAACCTTAAAGATGCACGTGTTGAAGTGGAGAAGATAATAGGAAGGGGTAGTGGGTTTGTAGCTGTTGAGATTCCATTTACTCCTCGTGCAAAACGTGTTTTGGAACTCTCATTAGAGGAAGCTCGCCAACTTGGTAAAAACAATTTTTCTTTTTTTTTTTTTCACCGATCTTTATATAGTTATTTGTTTGTTTTGGTTGCAAAAAAGCATTCGTACATTAACAGTGGTTGATTCCCCGTATGCTTATCTTCCTATTTCTATGAGGTTTTCCCCTTTTTAATTAATTTTTACTTGAAATAAGGTAGAAGTGATTGGTGATATGGGACACAATACAATTATCTATTTTTCTCAAGTGGTTCATCTAAGTTTGATTTCTTATAGAGGATGATGAGCAAAGTGAAAAAGCATTTTCGATAAGCTGCCATATTGTGTAAAGTGCAATTGTGCCAAGAGTAATCTATAAGTTGGCTCCAATGTTGATGCAAATTGACACTTGTATCTTGTGATAAAATCTTGCTTCTAATTATTGCATGCCCATTGAGGCTTAACCTATTCATGGTGTGCCACAATCAAATGATTCTCTTGTCTGTAATACATGATAGATATTTTATGTTCAGTGATTCAGTTGTAATTATTTGGTCTTAGCGTGTGATGTTGAAGTCTTAAACCTTGATATTTACAGGTCACAATTATATTGGATCTGAGCACTTGCTTCTGGGTCTTCTTCGTGAGGGTGAAGGTGTAGCAGCACGTGTTCTTGAAAACTTGGGTGCTGACCCAACTAATATTCGAACACAGGCTAGTTTTATTCCCTTATTTACTTCTTTTCCCACTTACTTCTGCATGCACACTCTGCTTCCTTGGTGCTTTATAATACATATATACCTTCTTTAGTCTTGTCTAATATGTTTATGCTGAATGGGCACAGGTTATTCGCATGGTTGGTGAGAGTGCTGACAGTGTTACTGCAACTGTTGGGTCAGGAAGTAGTGGCAATAAGATGCCAACATTGGAGGAGTATGGCACCAATTTAACCAAGTTAGCAGAGGAGGTAATTGAGAATTCCTAGTTAACTGGTACAGATGCTTGAGTGTGGATGATTCTGAATTCTTCATGAAAGTTCACTTATTTTCCTCTGCAATCAGGGAAAATTGGATCCAGTTGTGGGAAGGCAGCCACAAATAGAACGTGTCACTCAAATTTTGGGTCGTCGCACCAAAAATAACCCTTGTCTTATTGGAGAACCCGGTGTTGGTAAGACAGCAATTGCTGAAGGTCTTGCTCAGAGGATTGCAAATGGTGATGTACCTGAAACCATAGAGGGAAAAAAGGTTTGTTGAAATAATTTTATCTTCACAGATCTTAAATATTTTGTAGTTAAAATTGTGATTTGTCATTATCGTCTTCAATACTATTAACATCTTCAAGTTATTGTATTCATTCAAACTAATTATAAAATAATATCCTGTTTCTTCACTGATTTTTACATGTCACAAAAAATATTTGTTTCCTAACATTGTTCGGCCATCGTTTACATCATGCTGTCTCATTTTTGTTCTTCTGATTGTGTGATAGTAATTTCATCTCACTAAGTTTGGGATACAAATTTTTTTTTTGAATTTCGGGGGGTGTTTGGTATGATTTTTGGGATTCTAAATAATGATTTTTTCTCAATTACATTTGGCATGCAAATGTCTGTTTGACACACTACTAATCTATTACAATAATGGCACTTCAGGAGAAAATCATGCATTTTTAGATCTCTTCTTTTCTTACCTTGTCAAATTTTGGGAAATAAAGTATTGGTAGAGACAAATACTGTTTGAAGGGGTCATAGATGTATCTTTATTTGGAGTTAGTAGTTACCCTTTGATAATGTTTCATTATATTCTAATTATGTATCCTACTATGTATGCTTTAGGTTATAACCCTTGATATGGGTTTGCTTGTTGCTGGAACTAAATATCGTGGTGAGTTTGAGGAGAGGTTGAAGAAACTGATGGAGGAAATTAAACAAAGTGATGAGATAATACTTTTTATCGATGAAGTGCACACCCTAATTGGAGCTGGAGCAGCTGAAGGGGCTATTGATGCTGCTAACATACTAAAACCTGCTCTTGCAAGGGGTGAACTGCAGGTAATTTCCCTTTACATGTTAAAACTGGCTTATGGATAAACTGTGTGATGAACATTTATTTCAAAGTCAATATATTAAGGATATTTGGCTTTTGGATTTTACTGGTACATCATTTGGGAGCCTTTTAATCAAAATGTGGAAAAAAGGGGACAAAACACCTTTCTGATAATAAAATATCCATAGCCACTTCAAAGTCCAAAAAGTTAAAACATTGGAGGTCTGCTATAGGTCAGCTATCACATCTCAATTAAGATACACGGTCAGAAATTGGTGCTAGCTTGTACGCAAACAAATAATGGGCTCAACTTTCCAAATTAGCATTGGAAACTTCCATACAAATATAGAAATATTGGCATTGAGTTGTTTCATTGTCTGTTAATAATAGGATGCAGGATGATCAAATTATGCCTATTTTGATGGGTTAATTGTCTATGGCCAAGCTACACCAAAAATAATGAGCATCTGGAACTTGATTGATATTGCTAAATTCAGATGCTACTTTCCCTGGTGAATGTGTGCTAAAGAAGTGTTTTGTTTTCTCCAGTGTATTGGAGCCACAACACTTGATGAATACCGGAAACACATTGAAAAAGATCCAGCTTTGGAGAGACGATTCCAGCCAGTTAAGGTGCCGGAGCCAACTGTAGATGAAACCATACAAATACTGAAAGGACTTAGAGAACGCTATGAAATTCACCACAAGCTTCGGTATACTGATGAGGCTCTTGTAGCTGCTGCACAGCTGTCTTACCAATATATCAGGTTGGTTATTATTCATATGTTTTGCTCATCTTGTTTATTTGCTGTGAAATTCAATCTAGGGTAGAGAATGCTGCCTTGTCCTTGAACTCAGGATGCTGTTCATGTTAGATTTATTGAATTTAGCATCAGCAATTGCAATTGTATAATACAATTGCTCTATGTTTTGCCATATTTCCCCTCTCAAAAATAATTGTGTATTGCAGTGATCGATTTTTGCCAGACAAAGCTATAGATCTTATTGATGAAGCTGGTTCACGTGTCCGGCTGCAACACGCACAGGTATGTTGTTTGCCTACCTTAAAACTAGCTGTTCGTGTAGCAACTAGCATCCGTTTTTGACCTAATTTGGTTATATTTATGTACTTCCAGTTGCCTGAAGAAGCAAGAGAACTTGACAAGGAACTCAGGCAGATTGTTAAGGAGAAAGAAGAAGCTGTTCGCAACCAAGACTTTGAGAAGGTAATGTTTTTCTCTAAATGTAAAATGTGCAAATGTTTTCTTTCAGCTACGATGATCAAGTGGGATAATATTGTTTGTCTGAAAACAATGATTCACTGATGTTTTTTGCTTAAGGGTTTAGGGTTGTTTTAATATTCATTATTCAAGTGTACAGTTTCTTGCCCGAAGATTGACAATAGATGGAAATTTTAATAGGCTGGAGAACTACGAGATAGAGAAATGGATCTTAAGGCACAAATATCAACACTTGTAGAGAAAGGCAAGGAGATGAGCAAGGCAGAGAGTGAAGCAGGAGACTCAGGTCCCATTGTGACGGAAGTTGACATACAACATATTGTCTCCTCTTGGACTGGTATCCCTGTTGAGAAAGTCTCAACCGATGAATCCGATCGCCTCCTTAAGATGGAGGAGACATTGCACAAGCGTGTCATTGGTCAGGATGAAGCAGTGAAAGCAATTAGCCGAGCTATTCGTCGAGCCCGGGTTGGATTGAAAAACCCTAATCGTCCAATTGCCAGCTTCATCTTTTCTGGTCCAACTGGTGTCGGGAAGTCTGAATTGGCGAAAGCATTGGCTGCATATTACTTTGGCTCTGAAGAAGCCATGATTCGGCTAGACATGAGTGAATTCATGGAGAGGCACACCGTCTCTAAACTCATAGGTTCGCCTCCTGGATATGTTGGTTACACCGAAGGTGGCCAACTGACTGAAGCAGTTCGGCGTCGTCCTTACACTGTTGTGCTCTTTGATGAGATTGAGAAAGCCCATCCTGATGTATTCAACATGATGCTTCAGATCCTGGAAGATGGTAGACTTACAGATAGCAAGGGAAGAACCGTGGATTTCAAGAACACGCTTCTCATAATGACGTCGAATGTTGGAAGCAGTGTAATTGAGAAAGGAGGCCGGAAAATAGGATTTGATCTGGATTACGATGAGAAGGACAGCAGCTACAACCGAATCAAGAGCTTGGTGACCGAGGAGCTAAAACAATACTTCAGGCCAGAGTTCTTGAACAGGCTGGATGAAATGATTGTCTTCAGGCAACTCACAAAACTCGAGGTGAAGGAGATTGCTGACATAATGCTAAAGGAGGTGTTTGACAGACTAAAGACCAAAGATATCGAACTTCAAGTGACGGAAAGATTTAGAGACAGAGTAGTTGAGGAAGGTTACAACCCTAGCTATGGAGCTAGGCCTCTAAGGAGAGCCATAATGAGACTTTTGGAGGACAGCATGGCTGAGAAGATGCTTGCTAGAGAGATCAAAGAAGGTGACTCTGTGATAGTTGATGTTGATGCTGATGGCAATGTGATTGTTCTCAATGGTAGCAGTGGTACTCCAGAGTCCTTGCCAGAGGAGGCTCTTCCTGTATAATGGGGTTATTACCTTTGATAATAGTAATACCTGTACTAATAATATATATACACATTTGATCTAAACCATAGTCATAGTTTCTGTTTTACTTGTCAATGGACGTTCAGCTTTTAATGGATCACAGATTCCCAGTCAGGTTTCGCCCATAGCCAATCAAAACTAGTAGAGAAGAAAGGGGTGACCATGGAAGAAGACAAATGGTATGTGTGAATGGTGAGGTACGTTGATCAATTACTTCAAAAGCTGGGTGTTTTTTCAAAAGTTTCCAATGGTTCAATCTATGTAATCTCCCTGCATTTGTTGTAAATTGTTAATTTGTTATGGTGTATTCAAATGCTTGAAAGGAAGTACATGTAATGATAGGTTCCAAGTAATTAGTACAATTGCTTTAGTCCCAAATGCCTCTATAGAAAAATGTTGCTATATGATGGCGGATTTGCTGTCACAACATTGCAAGATTTCCAATTCTACAGAGGATTAATGTTTACAACTTAATCCAATATACTAAACAGTTTAAATTACTTAAATTGTTATAAAAACCTAGCTATTCCATGTGAAAAAGCTTCACTCTGGCAGTTCAATGCTCCAAAACTCGTTTGATATACAATAGGAGCTAGATTAAGGTACTAAGATGTACGGCATATTTTTGTTTAACCATTAGGGAGGTTTGCTAATGCTACTGCTATGTATTAAATGATAAAGCAGTGTTAATGTTACTTAATCCGATATTTGGAACATTTTTGAAATAAAATAATAGTCAATACTCATTCCTGATGGCATGATACCATATGACAAGTTTATGTCTTCAGGAACCAACTTTTCTTTTATATTTAATAAAGTAACAAAAGAATTGAACTATAACCACATAATTAACAAGCCCCTTCTTCTACTTTACACTTTGCATAAAGAAAAATAGAGAAAATACAATGAAAAGCCAACAGAGTTAAGTAACCTTTCTTCATGTCTTGCTAGAGTAATCTATTCATCTATCATTGACTGAGACTGCCTCTGTGTCGGGCTAACACTACCGCCGCGGCTAACCTTCAAAGCCGTCAGTGCCTTCTGTATTTCCATTGTCATGGCACTATCTACACTCCCGGACGACAGCTTTTTATGCAACTTCTGGAGATGGAGCTTAAGTGAGCTGCTGCTTAATCCGGCATTCTTGCCGCAGATGGGGCAAACTTTCATTGTTGGTTTTCGTTGTTGCCACTCCATAGATACCTTTCCATGCAGCTTTTTATCCAGTTCCTGTAAGATCTTTGCAAAACCGTCGTTTGGCTGTGCTCGGCGGTGTACTCGCTTCAGTGTGTTCCATGCTTCTAAAAGAGTGAACTTCCTATATATTGATATAAATTACATTGATTTGTTAGTGTGCCAAGTTTCAAAATGACATATATTTTGAAAAGGAGTATAATATATAAATAGCTATTAAGATTCAAAAACATTTAACTATTTTAACTATTTAAGAAGATTGCATAATTTCAAATCTCTTTTACTTACTTTCTGAGCATTAAGTAAGCAAGAACCAGAGTAACACTTCTGCTTCTCCCCTCAAAACAATGAACTAAAACTCTCTGACCAATCTGCTCAACATAATCTATAAAATCACAAGCTTCTTCAAATATCCTGCTGATGTTACAATCTTCATTGTCACTCACCTATTTTCAATGAGAAAGAACAGGACCAATGTAAGAGTTAAATCACTGACATAATAAATAAAATGATTAAGCGTCAGCATTAACATGGTGCAAACAAATACCATTGGGTGAGACATGATAATACGACTTACAGAGAAATTTTTATATGTAAATAGATCAGGAAACTGAGAATCGGCCTGTCCAATTTCGTTAGTACACAAACACAATATATGTGTGATTCCCAAGCGTTGCAACGTGTATATAGATCTTGCAGCCAGTGCTCCACCAACATAGAGAGTATTTGTAATGGCGGAAGGTTTCTCTGTATTCGCAGCCTCAGATATCAACACAATCCTCTCAAGGATATGCTCAAGTCTTATCTGAAAGTTCAAGGAGTAAATGCTTCATATGGAAATACATAAATGAACCAAGTTTAAGATGTTATTTTTTGGTGTATTAAAATGAATTTACCTTCAGTTCATATGCATCAATGACAAAGTTGTCGTCACTACCTTCGAAAAAACCTGTATTGAAATTGTTGTCTTGGCATAACTTGATGACATCATTTTTAAGCATTTCATTCCACTGTTCCAGTTCTTTACTAGATTCAGCATCAACCTTGAAGATTGAAATTAGGATGAAGTATAAGACACAAGGAAAGTAAAAAAAAGATGGGATTTTACATAGCAAAATTATGTTAGAAACCAACCTTTGCAAATTTATTGAAGTCTCGAAGCTTAGCTGTTAAGCGAAGACCACTATGTGATTCTGCGCTTCCTTTTGAGTGCTTTCCATGACAACCTTCTCTTGATGCAGACCCGGAGTCACAACAATCATGATGGTTATCATGAGGAGACCTCTCTCTACCTGTTGGAGAGGAACTGCTACCAGCAGCAATGGGTGAAGAAAATTCATCTTTTTCAGATTCCAAAGACGAAATTTTGCTTATAATATTCATAAGGGATCTTAACATGTTATCAAGTTTCTGGTGAAGTGTCAGTAGGAATATATAGAACCCCTGCAGATCCCTAAGAGCAGCGCGAAAACTACAACGAAACTCATGAACTACTGTTATGTCACTAGCAGTTGCAGGTACATCAGTTACCGGATTTATGTCTTCTGGTGCAGGACATCCTAATTTGCCTCCGGTTATATCATATAGCAGGTTTGAGGAAAACTCGGAACTGTTAAGTAGCAACTCAACCAACTTGGGATAATTAGTCTGATCATCTGCACGTTTTCCAGTAGGGGGCCGGCGAGGAACACCAGAATCAATAGCCACAACATTAAAGTTAGTACAAGGTGATTCTCCTGATGTTTGACCATTAAGACTCATCCTAGTAGATATTGCTGATTCCACTATATCCGAAACATCTGAGCGTTGTGATAACAATGTAGGATTCCGAGAACTTGATTTGGAATCCATTGAAACTGACCTCCTCTCATTTTGAAGTGCTCGAACCACCCTTGGTCCGTAATGGTTCATTGCAGAATCTAAAGCTTCTCCTAGTGTGTCTGTATTTGCTGAGATTAACTTTTCAGCAAACAACAAATTTGCGGAGTTCCCTCGCCACCTAAGTTGCCGGCAAGGGAGCCTATCTTCATTTCTAATGACAAGGTCCAACATCAGTACCCTGCCAAGGGCTGCTGATGTTCTTTCTGCAGTTTCCCGATATTCGAATGCATAGGGACTTTCAAGCAAAGGTGAACCATGTACATAACTGCAAAAAGATTACAAATCCTTATGAAAATACAATTATGGTGGTCGCACGCCACATTCGAAAACTGAAATGACTAAATCAAGACCAGGCATTGAAATTAGAATCATTGTTTGTAACAAAATAATATCATTAGATGGTAGTGATAACATGACAACAATAGAACATAATTCACAAAAATATTATAAACCATATCATTGGAATACCGGATTTCAATCGTACCTCATAAAATAGAGACATCGGCCGAGTTCAAGTGCTTCCAAAAGTTCTGAGCAAGTCATTTCGCCACTCTCATCACCCTTAGAACTTGCTGCATCTCTAGCTTTTTCTGTAGCTTCCTTTATTTGGAGCCACTCAGAACTAGTATTGTGAATCACTCTAGCCTGCATTTTCCAGATAGAAAAGAATGAATACGCTAGAAGTAAATCTTCATATCTGAAGCTTGCAATGTGATGGTTGTGTTCCTGAAAGAATAAAGCATAGAAACAACCTGCGGAGTTCGAACTCCCAACCACCTAGCAAATTCATAACCAAGGCGTTCTGATTGTGTTGCCAATCTTGATGATGATATTTTTATAACGGCCGCTGCTTCTTTCGGAAAAGCACCATCGCCCCCAAGGCCATTGAAAAAAGCAAAGAAGACAACCCCTCCAGAATTTACAGTTACCTATTACACATACAAATCATTCGTGTGCACTTCAAACACTCTATTCTAATTCAGTACTACAAGATATCTAATTTGTATGATTGTAAGAAAAAACAGACCTCAAGAGCTTTATTCATTTCATCCTCGGAATTCTCATTGATGCTGCTGTGTTCAGTGTGGTGAAGCGAAGTGAGCCTGTCCCAAGAAAACATGCTTGATTCAATGTCCAACATTTCGGCTTTACCGAGCCTCTCCCACAAGTTAACCTCAGTTTGTTTTGGAGGCTGATCGCTCGTTGCATCTTCAATAGCCTCACCAGGGCTAACACATAAAAGTTATGATCACCATTAGCAACATGGACAATTTCACAACATACACATCACAGAGAAAAGGAAAAAGAAAAGCTTTCATTATGCACCTTTACAACCCCACTTCCAAAAGATTAATCTTTAGCATTCAATGAAACAATATGAAAACGAAAACTTAAATTGCCATAACCTACTTGAGTAATACGCTACTATTTAATTTGTCATGCTTGCATTTACCTCGACTTACGATTACATGGAATGTCACTATGTCAGTATCACATTTCACAAAATTAAGTGATATCAGGTGTAAAATCGACTTAAATGTATAATTCTACGAATCGAATGGTATTATCCTACATGATATTGCCTAATCAGTGAAATTTACTAATTTCCTCTTCCTAAGAGTGCCACACTATACAACCTCCCATAACAACTTCTTCAACCACCATAATTCCAAACCATGTTACCTGAACACCAAAAATCAGACACTGGTATAGAATGCAAATTGAAATACAAAATACATGTTAAAAATAAGTTAAAAAACACATGTAATTATACACTCTCTTCTACCCATATTCCTCATTTTTCAATCTTTGATGGGGCAATTTTCAACTCAAACACATAACATCACTTACTCCTGTGATATATAGAAATTGATTTTCTGAGGATTGAAAGTAGAAAGTAGAAAGTAGTAGTAGTAAATAAGAACCTAGAAGAAGGCATGGTAGAAAGGCGGTTAGGGAATCCAGAAGGTCCAAACTTGGAAGTGCGTTTACGAACCAATTGAAGCCATTGCGTGAACTTGTACGCAGGCCCTGCTGCTATATCTCCCAACATATACAATACCTGCATTTTCATTCATTCCCAAAAATCAAGTTTCAATTTTTATTCAGTTTTGGACAGTTACATAGGAACCCAAAGTTAGAAACAAAGACAAAAATACACAACACAGATAATGAAGAAGAAATCAGACCCTGGAAGTAACAGTGAGAGGCAATGGTGACTCTGGAAGTTGAGATTCCTCTGCTTCAACTTCCAATTGATGATGATGATGATGATTCTCTTCTTCTTTTCCCTGCAATTCACACACCCACATGTAAATTCTAAAACTTTACAAGATCACAGTTGGAACTTGATGATTATATGTGATATAGATTAATGGGGTTGATGCAAGTTTTCTTCTTTTTCAATTTTTCCCACTCGAATTGTAGAAATTAGTGCGAAAAGAGAAAATTGCAAAAGAAGAAGAGGGAGTAAGTATATATAAAAACCTGATTTTGTTGAGAAGGATTAGTAATGAGTAGAGGATGCTGGTTTTGTTGGTCTTTTCTCATTTTTGTAGGGAGGGAAAAGCTGCAACAAATTGTTGTGAGGGAAAGTAGTTTGCTTTTTTCAAAGGGAGGATTGGAGGAGGGAAGAACCTACTAATACTCTCTATTACTTCAGATTCAACTCATTCAAGATCACTAATTTTGCATTAATTATTAATTTTAATGCACAAATGCTTTTAATTACGACAACATGGCACTAGCAAAAATAACTACTTTTATCATCTAAGCATAAATAGTTTAAAAGATCATTTAGACTCTAGTGTATCAAAATTAAGCTCTACTAGTTATTATTATTATTATTATTATTATTGAAATTGTTGCCCTTTTTATACAATAGAGATTCTGGGATGCAGGTTTAGCGGTTTTGAAATCTCTTTTATCTCATTTGAGTTTGGATTTGCATTTTTCGTCTAAAAACATTATTTTCTGATTATTAATTGGGTACTAAGAGAAGGAACAATAAAAATTATTTCTCTCTCTCTCTTTCTTTTTTTTTTACGGGTAATTCTTTGACTTATTTGATTGGAGGGAAAAATTATAATTAGATTAACAATTTACTTTATATGTACCACTAGTAGATATTTAATTATGTATTAGTATATCAATAAAAATTATTTAATTTAATTATTTATTATCTAAAAAATCATGTATTTGTAAAATATTTAATTGGATGATGTACAGTAAGTGTCTAATAATAAAGGTGATAATAGAAAAAAAAAATTTAAATAGCGTTTGTTTTGAGGTATTAGGATAAAAATTAGAAAATTAGGATTTATAATGTTTGTTAGTCTAGAGATGGGTACTGAAATTTTAGTTTCTATTTTTAAAATTTCAGTATTTTAATATCTCCAAAAAGTGAAAACACAGAAAATTAAATTTTTTTGGAATAAAAACTAAAATTTTAATAACATTTTATACCTAAAATACTCTTATTTCAATTAATTAATTTCAACTTTATTCTTTATGTAAATTAAATTAAAATTTCATTTCTGTTTCAGTCTCTCTATCTTCCATTTTATATCAAATACTCTCTCTCTTAATCTTTATTTCTCAATCTCGTCTTCTGTCTCTCTTCCAAATAATACCGAATCCTAAAGTAGATTTCCAACATTGGTGAGTGGTGAGTGGTGTGAATACTTACAAATACATTTTTTTTTCAAATCAGAGAAGTTAGAATCGATAATATAATTCTCTTTGCACACTAGTACTTGGCTTAGTTATTGTTACTATAGTACATACAATTTTTTTAAAGAAAGAAAATGTTAAAATTAATTGGTAAATATTAGATCAAGTGTTAAAATGAATTCTTTAAACATATTCTTAAATCTTTTATTAAATTTCTATCACTTGAAGGGGGCACAATTTATTATGAGCCCCATTTTTCTCTTCATATTGGAGCATAAAAAAAAGTTCTTTGTTTTTGGTGTTGTTTGTGAAGCACATCAGCACATGTGCCTTTTCTCATTTTCCCTGTCTTAAGCCTGAACCCATGTTCTGTATGCTTAGTGTTTTTTAATTCAAACATTATATATTTGTATTTAAATATAAATATAAATTAATTTATTTTAATATATATTATATATTAATAATTAATTTTTATGGTATAGTTACAAACTAATAATGAGTATTACTATTATCTCAATTTTATGGCGTAATAATAATTAATAACTAGAAACCATTGCATTATTATGAGAAAACTTAAAAAAAAAAAAGTTAGATGCAAAAGCAGAAAAATTTATATTACATGGTTGATTCACATTGTTTGTACAGAAATTCAGACAAAGAAGACAACTCTCATATTCTGTTACAAACTTGCAATTCCTTTTTTTTACAATAATTTCTTACATAACAACAACAACTTACATTTGTGACAAAGCCCAAGTAACAAGAAAAGGACACAAAAATGTACGGCAAATCCAACCCCAAGAAAAAAAGAACCTTCACATTTTCTTCTTTTTTTTTTTCTTCAAATTTTTCTTTTGACATTATGCATAGACACAAATAGATTGATTTACAAATGTAAATAAATAATATATGGGGTATGAAGTGACAACCGTTATACTTACAAAATCTAAACTAAAAGAATCGACTTTGGTTCTTCGAGTGGTCAATTCATTTGTTCGCTTGAATAAGTATAGGGATTCAAATCCCACCTTATGCATGCAGTAATTTCGATGGAATAATCTTTGACCTATTGAACTGGAAGATATCGTAGGCAAAAAAAAAAAAAATCTAAACTAAAAGGGCAATTTCTCTTTTGTGGGGTTCAAAAAATTTGTGGTAAAGGCCTGCCTTGTAGGAATGAATTGAAAAGCACAAATGATCTTTCAGGCTGTGAGAAAGGTGCTTCATGTGCTGCCCCTCTTACTGTGGCAAATGAAAGCATATTGTTCCCATAAACTTGAGTCCATCCACCAACCTAAAATAATAACATAATTTCATTATTAATTTTAGATTAATAAATTTCTAATACCTATATGGAATTCGATTGAGTTTAATTTTGATGTATTGTCAGTATAAAAAATTTTAAAATTAATTATTTTTACTAATGTAAAGTTATTTTTATATAAAATTAATAGTTAAAAAATTATTAAATAATAATTTAGCTAAACATATCAAATTATTTAATAATTCTCAACTATTAATTTTATATAAAGACAACTGTATCTGAATTTTTATCCTATTAGTTATTATGTAAAAAAATTTTAACTGATAATACATAAAAATTAAATTCAATTTGAATTAGAGTAAACCTCCATATTCATCACAAGAAAGCTAAAATCATCTAAAATTTAAAAATGAACAAATTTATCTCTCATCATTTGAAAAATGTTGATATATAAATTATTTTTTATTAAAAAAATTTGAACTTATATATATATATAGATATAAAAGAATATTAATATGTATAGTTATATATATACCTGTTGACCTTCAAACCATACACTATAAGGGATTGTTGTATTAAGTTGTAATTGTTTTGCCAACTTTTGAACCAAAGTGCGGCTTCCAGTCAGTGGAATCACTGAATCTTGATCTCCACTGTATTGAGAAAAATAATCAACACATGGTTAATTATGTTAATTAATTAATTAATTAGCAGTGAAAAAAATGAAGCATCTGAAAAGGAGAATATTTTACCTGTAAATTAGGACCCTAACTCCAGCTTTTACTAGTGATCCAACAAGAGGAAGTGTAGGTATTTCCACATTAAGCATATCATAGTCCAATATGCTGTCACCACAAAACACATTATGAACAAGGTCATTCAATTTTCATAGATCAATTTTGTAAGTTATTATTAGATTACCCTTTTAACATATATAATATCATAATTTTAATTAAACATAGATAATATCTTGTTATTAGGTCTTTCATTGATTTAATAACAGAATGATTCTGCCACTTTTGATAAATTTTATTTTTTATCTATAAATAAGCTCATTTCATTATATAAAATAATTCTTTTTATTTTTATTTTCACTTTAGTACTTACTATCTTGTGATTTCGTTGCTTTGGATAGACTTTATTTTTGACCTATAAATAAGCTCGTCTCATTATATACAATAATTCTTTTTATTCCTATTTTTACTTTGTACTTATTATCTTGTGATTCTATTACTCACTGTTGATCAAATTTATTTTTGACCTATAAATAAGCTCATTTCATTATATAAAACAATTCTTTTTATTCCTATTTTTACTTTAGTACTTATTATCTTGTGATTCCATTGTTTTTGATAAAATTTATTTTTGACCCACAAAATAAACTCGTTTCATTATATAAAACAATTCTTTTTACTCCTATTTTCACTTTAGTACTTACTATCTTATGATTCTATCGCTTTTGATAAAATTTATTTTTAACTTATAAATAAGCTCGTCTCGTTATATAAAATAATTTTTTTATTCCTATTTTTACTTTAGTATTTACTATCTTGTAATTCCGTCGCTTTTAATAAAATTTATTTTTGTCTTATAAATAAACTCGTCTCGTGATATAAAATAATTCTTTTTATTTCTATTTTCACTTTAGTATTTGCTATCTTGTTTTTTTGTAAATCGACTATAAATCTTAATTTTTAATGACCAAAAAATCTATACAAAAAGCACACAAAATTGATTACTAAGAAAGGATTTAATTTATCTTACTTGCTGCAAACATCCCATTTTCTTACACCAACAAGCTTGGCATGAAGTGCTTGTTGTACATCTCTTCTATTCAAGTAGTTTGTAACCTTGTCATCTACACACACATCTACCCTCTCATTCTTTTCCTGCCACAAAAGTAAATAGTAAAAAAGTGAACAGTAAATAGTAAATAAATAAATGAGATTAAATTAAAGATTCACAAGACTCACTTGGGATTGAGGACAAATAACCTTTGATTGTGAAAGCACAGAGGAAATGCAAACATCAAGAGTGACATCATATTTGTCAACAAATTTGCTTGTTTCTTTGCTAACTTGTCCCATTACCTCTGAACAAACCATGGAAAGTGAATCTCTATAGTACTCACTCACATATCTTGAATAGTTACACACATTGCTGAACATCTTGTACGTTGAATCTGATATTAGTCCATGAGACCAAAAGAACTCTGCCCTTGAATTGAAATCTGTGGCGTATTCTAGAACTGGATTACCCAACTGCATTTCCATCATCATACTACCTTAATTACTTTCTTAATATCTTAATTACAAAACACAAATAATCTTTCTTTTTAATCATCACTAAGTTATATTATTCTCGATAGTCGACATACCTATTAGGGTTTGATACGTCATACATCGAGTATAATATAACTATCTTTAGCTTAATTAATTTCTTTATATCTTAATTATAAAATATAAATCTTTCATTTTAATCATCACTGTATAAATTATATTCTCGATAGCCGACATACCTATTAGGATTTGATATGTCATACATCGAATATAATATAACTATCTTTAAATAACTATTTCGTAAGTAACACATAACTTTCATATTACTAACATATATGCACATGCACATATATGCGCACACATTATTTTTTATCATGATAATGAGTTCGAGTAAAGAACTAACTTTTTCAACCAGTATCAGCCAATTTTTTAAAATTTTGGATTCTAGATCTAAAATTTTAAATTCTAAATTCTTAATTCTAACTCTAATTAGATCTTAAATTCTCTAAAAAATAAGGGTTAAAAAATAATTATACAATAGAAAAAGTTAACTAATATTAACTACTCAAAAGTTGATTTCTATATTTTTTCAATGATATTTTCTAGTATATTAGAAATAAAAAATGATGATGATGATAAGTAAATTTCTAATAACTTACAGCTATTCCTTTGAGATTGAACATCCTTTTCTTTGAATTCATTTCAATCATGAGCTTTGCAAGTTGAGGAACATAATGCCCTAAAAAATGTTTAATTAATAATATACATCAATATGGTTGTTAGAACACATAATGGCTAATAATTAATGTAACCTGCTTTTGTAATGAAATTTAATTTTCTAGACTTTTAATTTAATTATTTAATTTTTAATTACCTGCATAACTTTCGCCAGTTAGAAACAGATCTCGGTTCTTGTATTGAGGGAACTTGTTGAACCAGCGTTGAAGAAATACAACATTGTCCCTAGCTTAAGAAATTTAAAATTTAAAAAAAAAAAAAAACACTTTTTCAGAAGACAAAGTGTGTAAATAATGATTCAGGGACAATAAAAAGGTATAGTATTCCGATGATTCTATTCATATATTCCTTAAGGAACAAGAGATGAGTAATAATGATAATAACGTAAAGTTACTATACCAAATATGTGTGAGCATAACTGATATTTTTTTCCTTTTTTTTTCTTACCATTAATCACTGTTTTTATGCCAACTTTTTTAAAAAAAAGCATAAGAAGCATGGATATGGATTATGGTATGTGTCTTTCCCAATACAAGGTATAATTTAAAATGGTCTTTCTGAAGAGGAAAAAACTTACTTTTCCTTTTGTAATTTATTTTCCTTTTTCCAAAAAATTGAAGTAAAAATAAAATAAAGGGTCCGAAGTAAGGTTATGTTCTATTAAGGGTATTATTAACATGGAATTGGACTAAGACTATTTTTTTTTTAATTTTAGGTTGGAGTCTTAAAAATAGAGAAAATAGTCTAAATTTTTAATTAAATTAAGATTTAATTATTCAGTTGGTTTATATAATTTTATTAAATTTTTAATTAGATTTTTATATTTTTTTTAATTGAGTTCATACATTATTTTTAATTTTGTAATTAAATTATTTTCATATAAAAACCGTTACTATTAACATAATATTTTTCCCAACATACCCGCGGTTGTTAAGATCTAATTAAGTTTTTAATTATAAATACTCTTAAGTTGCAAAGAATATTTAGTTAATTCTAATATTTTTTACGTTATAAAGAATCTAATTATAAAATTAAAAATAGTATAAGGATCTAATTAAAAGAAAAAAAAGTATAAGAATTTAATTACAAATTTGATAAAACTATAGACACTAACAGACTAATTAAACCTTAAATGATTTGAGATTGAATTTGGATAATAATAATAAAAAAAAAAAGTTGATAGATACCTGTTGCGTCGTCATTGATTTGTAAATAGGAGGAGCTACCGTTGGCATAAGAGAACCCCACTCCAACTGGTGTCTCCAAATACAACATATTTGCTTCTGAAAATCTCAATGAACCAATGAATGAAATTCACAACATTTTATGCTACTACTTAATTATTAGAAATTGCATTAATATTATGGTACCTTTATTCCAACTATATTCATTGTTAATAAGAAACTCTCCATTTGGCCTAAATGGTCCATTTTCAGAGAATGCACCAACTCCAAGTGATGAACAACCAGGTCCTGAATAAATAAAGCATCAATAAAAAGATTAATTAATATATCCAAATTCATTTGTATTTATGAATGTAAAAAAAGAAAAAAAAATGAGAATAATGATGAAGTAGTATGTAGTACCTCCATTGAGCCAGAGAACAAGAGGTTTTGAAGAAGGATGAGTTTGTGATTCAACAAAATAATAGAAGAGATTCTTGTGCTTCTTTTCATCAACACTTACATATCCTGAGAACTGTTCAAATTCTATGTTTTCTGCTTGTCCTGGAAGCATTCCAATTCTATCTTCATTTCCATCAAAAGAAGAAGAAGTGGAAGACGATGGAAAACTCAACACCTCCAATAATAAACTCACATGAAACAACAACATCACTGCCATGCCATTTCCCATGCTTTTGGATTTAGAGAGAGAGAGAGAGAGAGAGATCAGAGGAGTGAGGCAAAGAACACTATAGTCAAGAGTTTTTGTGTGATTTGTCTTCTATTTAAAAGGACAAGTTTTGTATACCTATATTAGATAATATCCTTTAAATTTTTTTATTTTTTGGTAGAGTTAGGAATGAAATTCGAACTTAGTATAAGAAGACTATATCATTTGAGTTATAGTTCGGTCGCGATAATATCCTTTAATTAAGTTAATAGTTGTTGATGAAATATATCTTTTTCTAAATTAATAATTATTGGATGAAATATATTTAATTAATTCCATGTCAATTCATATTTTATTTAATATTGAATAAAACATATGTTAGGACAGAGTTAATTTGAGAAATAATGGTAAATTTTCAGTGAGCAATAATCTAATAAACATGTAATAATCCAGTCTATGTGTTTGTGGATATTGTATATTTTGGTATTAATTGAAGAACAAAAACTACTCAACTCATCAAAATATTTTCATAAAATGTGTGTTTTGTTTTGTTCTCCAATCGATATAAGACTTTACATTAACATCTTAATCAATTATTTGTAGATATTGTCTGCTTTAATACTTCGAGCTTTATAATTTTGTTATTGATAAAGATCGGAGAAATAAAAAATACTTAACTCATCAAAATATATCTACAAACAAAAAAAAATTACATCCTTATAAAACATATTTTATTTCTCTTTCCTTAAACGGGTATAATATAAATATTTTTAATTCACATACTAGATACTACTATTATTACTGTAAAATCAATTCAAATAACATCTATATCTCATTTAATGATAAATATTGCATAAGTCAAAACAAAATTACAGATATTATATATACATATAATATTAATTAAAAAAAAAGGAAATGGTAGCCGGTGAGTAGAGAGCATAGAAAAAAGGGGTTTGAAATGTGGGGCAGAATGTGGGATGGAATTTATGTATTCTATTCTAAATATGATTGCAGTCTTAGCTTTATGATTGCAGGCCTGAAAATGGTGTTGAAAGAGATGTGACACAGGTACTAATCACCAAGGTGGTGCCTCCTTTGTCTCATAAACTTAAATTAAAATAATAATTATTAGACATAGTCTAAGTTTTCATCATATGAAAATGAAATTACCTCTATATATGTATATGCCTTGATTGAAGGACTAGTTTAATTCCTTCTCAAAAATAATATTTACATTTTGTTTTTTTCTTAATTGATGCATTAGCATCAAAGATCTTATATCCTTTTTGCACCTTGGGAAAAAAACAAAAAATAAGTTATTATATATATCCTTAGGTATCTTTCTTGAGTTTGTCGCTTCCAAGGAAAAATGAAAATGCTTTATGGGTTTACTTTTCAAGACTTGAAAAAAAAGAAGAAGCAAAATTTCCTTTTTAATAACTTTTTGAGCAAATTATTATAATGAGCTTTTTAAATATTTGATAAATTTAATGTGATTTAATTTGTGTTATTTTCTTTTTATTTGTCCATGTGACATTCAACTCATTTTAAAGAGATTAATCAGAATTATGTTTATAAATAAATATAAGTGCATCAAATACATTATTATTAGTAAAATAATTAAGTCAGAAAAGAAAAAAGTTTTCAATTTGAATTTCACCTATCCTTAAAAAGAAGTAAATATAGTTTGTGCTATTTTATTTATTTATTTTGTGGAATGAAATACATGAATAAATAAAATGCCACATTTCTTCATAAGATTAAGACTTGAGAGATAACATAAATCTGAGATACACAGTTCCTTTTTGGATTTCCCAAAAGAAAATTGTTTGATTGATTAGCTTTTATTGATCAACAAGTACGAGCAAGATTTGGAACATAGACAAGATAATTGGTTACAGAATGGAGATTCCAATGAAAATAGAGCCATCCTATTTTTCCAATAAACCATTGCATTTTAAATGCATTTGTGCCTTTGTCAGAGAACCTACATGTTCTAAAGTGTAATCAAATGCTTCACTGACTATAAAAAGAACATGGAAAAAGAAAAATACTCACTAATGAATTTAAATGATTAATATATAGGAAAATTTTTATGAGTTTTAAGAACATTAATATTAATTATGTATATATTTTATAATAAAAATTAATAAAATATTAATATTCTTAGTACATGTGATAACTACTTTTCTAATGTATATATATACTAGCATGCTTTTATATTCTTTTTAGTTGAATTTTAATGGTAAGTTTAATTATTTTACTAAATTTTTATAGTTTTATTAAATTTATAATTAAATTTTTATATTTTTTTATTAATTTTTTATATTATTTTTAAGTTTGTAATTAGATATTTTTTAGTAAAAAAATTAAAATTAACTAAATATTTATCCACAAATTAAAATTATTAATAATTAAGAACTGAATTAGATCTTTGACTATATATTTTTTGAGAAAAATATTTTATTAATTTTAATATTTTGACATGAAAAACACTTAATTATAAAATTAAAAATATTGTAGATATTTAATTAAAAAATATAAAAACTTAATTATAAATTTGATGAAACTATAAATATTAACAAAATAATTAAACTATTTTAATATTAGTGATAACAATTATATTATTATTTAGTAGTATATAACCCTTTCACACAGAATCTATGCTATTTAAAGAAACAAGATATGGGAATGAGGCTTGATGCCCATAATAAGTGTACTGTTGAAATTTGATATAGATTATTATTATTATAACACAAGTGGAATTGGAAATGAAATGAGCTAAGCCCTATTAAAAAGCCTAATATTTTTTTATTCCCCTTTGTGGTGGTTAAGAGTTAAGACTTATCTTTATGTACTTATGTGGGAATGAACTTGTTCTATTTGACCAGTTGTGTAAAGCCATTTCTTATAATCATGATATTTGTAACACATTGATTCTTATTTATTTATTTATTCTTCAAATACACCTTTTTGTCCTTGTGGTGCAAAAGCAAGAATACCCCCCACCACCATTCATAACTTGTATATTTCTTTTTTAATTTTTAATTTTTTATTTTTCATACAAACTCACATGCTAGCCTCTATGGAGCCACATGTCTCCCATGGTGGCCTCAAACCTTTCCACACCAGCTTCCATGTGGGTCCTTCCTCAATTCACAATTCACAATTTCATTTTTCTTAGTTTTTTTTAATTATTTTTAAGTTCATTGGTTTATTAGTTTTATTACCAAAGAATTTTAGTTAATTTAATTTGACCTAATTTGCATTACTTTTAGGGAAGTATTAAGTCTTTTAGCAATTTTATGTTTATTGCATAGAGAAAAAGTCAATACAATTGAATCATGGAAAATGTGAGTTTAATTTTTATTATAAAAAAGCATTTTTTATGAATAATCTATAATTATTTTTATAACATTCAAAAGAATCTCAAATTATATCTTCCTAAGGACTAATATCAAACCTCCATGATTCTTTTAATTTTTATTATCAATATAAAAGCATTCTTTTATGAATAATCTATAATTACTTCTATAACATTCAAAGAATCTCAAATTATAAATTCCTACTAGAAACATTAATGTCAAACCTCTATAATTTTTTTTCCAAAATATTATATTATGATAGATATGCAATCACGATATTTATAGGGTTAATTTTTTTAGATATTGAGTAAATTCTCGTGTAACACTTAATTATTAGATTTTATAATATTTTTTTAAATTTTAAAAATAATATAATTCGCAAGAGATATATTCTACTTTTAATATTTAAATATACAATACACAAAAAACATATTATATATTTTAATATTAAATATACAATACACAGAAAATGTATTCTCTTATTTTTAAAATTTTAAAAACACCATAAATTTAATAACTGAATATTATATCAAAATTTGGTCAATATCTAAAAAAAAATTACGTATTTATTATTTATAGGTGTTTGAAATTTGAAATGGACAAAATCACAGAATTCAACAATAGATGAAGGTGAGAAGAAAAAAATGGTTTGGCTTTAGTCATAGTGTGTGTGATTGCTACAAAACCTTGTCTCCATAGACCACTCTATTTAATTTAATTTAATTTTATAGGCTTTTATTTTATCTCCGTAAGATAAGGAAGAAAAAGGAAACACAACATTTTGAATGAGTATGAAAAAATAAAACCAAACTATAAAATGACAAATTTGTTTGAGAATGATGCTTCTATTATACGTGCAGCTCAAGGAGCTGGTAAAGGAAAAGAGAAATTAAATAAATAAATAAATAATGGTCCCTACCTAGTAAGCTTTTACAAAAGGTTTCTGAAATTTCATCATTACTAGCACTACTCTAGTGTGTCACTGATTTCTTTGGTATTCTATTTGACCCTCAAAACCAAATTCTAGTCCTAATCCTCAACCAACTCCAAAACAAAAAGTAGTAGGTGCTTATAATAATGCTTGGGAAAATTTATGTAACAACTAGGAATAATTGAATATGAATGTGTATATTATAATTATAACAATGTGTATATAGAAGTGGTTAATAATGTGACTTTTGAGCATCATACTTGGAAAATGTGTGGGAAGAAGAGTGCAAGTGAAGCCTATACTTTTGGATTCTTGCAAATATGGCAAAGGCATGCCTTCTTTTTTATGAGTAATAATATTTGTGTTTTATTTAGTTTAACTTTTTTTTTACACTTGAAATTTTGGGTCCTTTTCATCATACTTATTAAAATACACAAGTGGAGGCAAAGCTTATCCACTTTTACTATTAAACTATGCAAAGGCTTTGATTCTTTTTATGATATGGGTAACATACATAGCCACTATTGGTGTCCAAACAAAACACAAAGGTATATAATAAATTAAACTCCGCGTGAGTATAGAGCACCATATAATGTGACTATATATATCATGAGACTTGTTAGGTTAAGTAGAAAAAATATATGTAATGATTCTTATGCTCAAATTAGTATGGGGCTCCGGAGATAAGAATTTATAAGGCATATTTTGGATTTGTGGAGTATGTGATATTATTTAATGGATGATATAATGCATAAGGTTATTTATAAAGATGTTGAAATATGAACGGGTGGCATATGGATTCTGTATTGGATTGGATCGCTTAAGAGTCTATAATGTCCCTGTCTATGATTATTGACAAGGTTCTCAAAATGGTTATTAAATTTAAATGGTTAGAAGTTTAAAAATTTGAAACTTTAATTAAAGTTGAATTAAGTATAATAAAATAATACATTTTTTTATAAAAAATATATACTTTTAAGAAAAATAAATTTTAATTGATTATCTAGTAAAATCTTGGATCCGTTGATTTGGTTCATTAGTTTTTGGCCAATTTTACTATTTTTTGACCGACGGAATATCAATTCATTTTTTTACTAAGTCAGACTGACTAAATGCTCAACTTTTAGTTAATCTGATTGAATTGACCAATTTAGTTCGATACTCAAGCCATGATTATTTAAGTGCATACAAACAAGAATTGCAATTGAATTGATGCATATATTGGAGAAAAAACCAATTAAGCTTTGATGTAATGATGTGCAATACGACTATTGATGGGTTATGCAAAGAGGGGATAGTAAATGAGGCAGAGAAAATTTTCACTAAGATGATTGCACGTCTCCGTGTATATATAAGGGATAATTTAGTCATTTTATATAAACGGATAATATACGGATATCCAAGAGGCAGGAATTTATTTAACGGGTACTCATTTCCTGTTCCCACAGATAGCAAAATCTCCCGATATCCGTCCCTGACGGGTAAATCCCCGCCAATACCCCTGCCAAAGAAAATTGCCATCCCTAGTTTATAAAACAGTAAAATAAGCATGTTGTAGTTTATGATGCTCTACAGGGTATATTCATGGTAAAAAAAAGGAGGAAAAAAAAACAGTTTGGTGTACATGCATTCCGGGTCTACGGAAGGACCGCACCAAATGGTATAATGTACACAACCTAACTTGATAATCACATTCGTGGCTGTTTTCACGGCTTGAACCATGACCTTGAAGTTACACTTGATAGTTACAACCGTTGCTCCAAAGCTGCTTTCGCAAAAAAAAAAAAAAACAAAAAACAAAAAACAATAAAAAAAATAGTACACATCAAAATAAACCTAGATGAACTATGTTTTTTACCCACAACACACAAACTTCATATATACAAGGAGGCAACCCACTATCTCCGTAAAGAATTCTTATTAAATTGGAGGTGATTGTTATGATGCCTAAAAAGTGATGCTTAATTTGCCAAAAAAATAGTTAAAAATTAACATTTAATTTTATAAGTATAGAAGTAAATAATTTTTAAATATTTAAAATTTACTATAAAAGAACTAGTTAAAATTTAGGTACTAAGTTATAGACACCATAGAATTCACCTTAATTGGAATATTAGTTCAAAATTGTGAATGTAGTTTTGTGTAAAAGCCAACTTTGCTATTCTCTTCAGTCCCCTGCATATCTCGAATCACGTTAGTTAATTTCTAGACTCATTGCATCAATAGAAAAATTAGTTTCCGACGTTATATGCATATACTTATTCCATGCCAACAATAGAAAGCTAATTTATCAATAATGCATGAGGGAATGCATACCTGTGCCGAAGAAAGAAGGGTTTTGAGGCGAAGTTAACTAGTAAAGCTTGATTCTAGTATTGATCGTATTCCTGCAAATGGTGACACATGAATAGAACATTTTTTTCTTTTTTATTATGGATCACCAGCCAAGTTATTCAACAATACATTTCACAGCGAGTGATCTAAGGGTACTGTACAAATAAAAAGAATGCATAAATTCACAAGAAGCAAAACTAATATTTACAGGAAGACGGAAAGCATATGCTGTTTTCATCAATGAAAAATTACCTCTTGATTAATTTCTTTCATCCCTCAAATATCTTTTAAGTCATTTAAATGACGTCTCAGTTTCAAATTCCATAGAAACCTGGTATAAGCTGGATTTTGAGTGTTCATGTGATTGCAGTTAGGCAACCAATTCCCAACAATCATGTGAAATCTATGTAATGTAATGAATGCTAATGGAAAAATTGTGATTGTAGCACAAGCACAATGATTGAAAATTTAGCCTGTTGCTAATCTTCAACATCTTCACTTGAACATGTTTCCAGCAAAGAGTCTCCTCTTCTTGAACTTAGTAGTTTTAGAATGGCTATGATATCTTCGCTCTGCAGATGAGACTGATCCGCAGAAACAAATGAATGTAAGTGATCATTGACATTTATCCAAGACCAACCTGGCTCTTTTATTACCCCCTTTGACTTCATTAGCTTCCTTATGTACGCAACTTCCTCCCATCTCCCCTTGGCAGCATATATGTTAGCCAGGGTGATGTGAGTTCCTGCAGAATTCGGATCCAAAGAAAGTATTTTTTCTGCTGCTCGTCTTCCTCTGTCAACGTCCCCATGAACCCTACATGCTCTAAGTAAGGTAGACCACACAACATCATCACTACAGAAAGGCATGCTTCGTATCATAAGCTCAGCTTCACTCAATCTTCCTGCTCTGCATAGAAGATCAATCATGCAACCATAGTGCTCTTTTGAAGGACTGATCCGATACTCGTCAATCATTGACATAAAGTAGTGGAAACCTTGATCAACCAATCCAGCATGGCTACAAGCTGTCAAAACCCCAATGAAAGTCACATAGTCCGGTTTTAAACCAATACTGGGAATCTTCTCGAATAAATGAATTGCCTTTTGGCTGCATCCATGTTCAGCATACCCATTGATCATGGCTGTCCATGATATAATGTCATTAGTTTTAGTCCCATCAAATATTTTAGAAGCTTCTTTTAGACTCCCACATTTTGAATACATACTAATTAGTGCACTATGAACCATTGCTTCATGATCCAGGCCAATGCATAGGACATGAGCATGCACCTGCTTCCCAGGCTCAAGAAGCGCCATGCTTCCACTCACACTAAGCAAGCTAGCAAGAGCAAATTCATTCGGTTTTGGCCCTTCCCTTCTCATCCATGATAGATAGTCAAAAGCTTCTTTTGCATAACCTGCTTGAGAATAAACTGCAATTATAGTGCTCCAAGAAATAATATCTTTTATAGCCATACTACAAAACACCATTGAAGCCGAAGTTAACATCCCACATTTCGAATAAAGCGTAATGAGGGAATTCGACACTGACAAGGCATCCACCAGACCTAGATGCAATACATGGCCATGTATCTGCTGGCCCCATTCTTTAACAACAAGATTCGCACATGCAGAAATTACTGCTGCAAAAGTGTATTGATTGGCACTAACCCCTGATTTTCTCATCCTTCTAAATGCATCCACTGCATTCTCTTCTTCTCCCATCTGCACATATGTTGTAATAAGGGTTGTCCATGAAACTACATCTGGCATCCTCATTTTTTGGAACAATCTCATGACATAACTTGGTTTTCCACATTTATTATACATGGAAGCAAGGGTGTTAATCACAAACAAGCTCTCATCAAACCCTTGTTTTATTGTTTGTGTGTGAATAGCTTTCCCACAATCTAAAGAATTCGAATCAGCAGATGCTTTCAAAGCGATGGCAAATGCATATGAATCACAACCCACTTTTGATCTCCACATTTCAGAGAAGTACAATAATCCCTCTATACTATAACCGCCATGAACAAGCCCCGCAATAATGGACGTCCACGATACCACGTTTCGGGTTTCCATTTCTTCGAAGACTTTGCAACCATGCTCTACTTTGCCTACTTTCATATACATGTCCACTAGTGAACTGCTGACAAATACCGAGTCTACCAAACTTGACTTCACAGAAAATCCATGCAATGATTTCCCGAAATATATGTTCATGCCAAGAGCACAAGCCTTGAGTGCAACACTAATCATAAACTGGTCTTTTTGAAGACCAGGCTGGATCCACAAATTTAAGAACAAGATCAACGCTTCAAAAGGGTCTGAAGAATTGACATAACCAGCTATTATCGTGGTCCATGAAACCTCATCTCTGTGAGGCATTTTATCAAACATTTGCCTTGCTTTATGCAGTTGACAACATTTCACAAGTTGCTTCAGTTCGGAGTTAAGGTCAAGCATATTATGAACAAAATGGGGCGTGTTTGGATGGACGGAAAATGAAGAGGCACATCGATTATGCTCCCAAACACGTTCCCAGAAGCCTTTTGTGCCATGCAAAACGGCATCCTGCGGCCGCCATAATCGGAGGAGAGAGGCTGCGGAGGGAGGAATGCGGGGGAGCAACAGAAGGAGGAGGAAAAGCGGAGAGGAGGAGGGCATGAATGGAAGATGAAGTTCAGTGCTCTAACCACCATGTGAGGCTTAAGAGGTGAAGAAGAAGAACAGCGAAAGAGAATAAGAGACTAGTTAGACTTCATTTGTAAATTAATTATGATATTTTAAAATATAAGCCAAACTTATTCCTACATTTTTATAAAAATAATATTTTAGTCATTAATTTCATAGTTATCATAACCAAACCGATAATTACAACCAGGTCATTGGCTCACTGGTTCAATCAGTGGGTCACTGATTTGCCTGGTTGACCAGGTCATAATTAAATAAAAATGTAAGATTATAAAAATAAAATTAAAATCAAAAGTTAAAACTTAAAATACATGTGTTCACAAACATATTAATAACAATCAAGTATTAATTTTTAGACATAACTAATGATGTATAAAGAGATAATAAACTAGCCATTGGTACAAAATATTTTCTCAATTTAAATGAATAAGAGAGAGCAAAAAATAACACAACGGGGAGATCTCGGCATCTATATCCTCATAGGACAAATTTAAAGCTAGACCAACATTTCCTTCATTTTGATTTGTATCTATATATACATTTGTGTATTTTTTTCACAAATCAATACCAAGAATAATTCATAATAGCAACTGAATTCTGATGAAGACATTTTTAAAATTCTAGCAAAAAAACAAACAAACAAACAAACAGAGAGCATGGGAACAACAATTTAACTGAACAATTTTATTCTGAGTTGCAGAGAGCATGAACCTCATTTTCAACAACAAATGCAACTTTGATAATTTTCAGCAGCAAAAGATGATTTACAGATTTACAGCAACAAAAAATTTAGCTAAGTGATTATCTCAGCAAGACAACTACAGATTCAAGCTTCAGTGATGATAATCAGTAACAAATTCAACTCAGTGATGATTTTCAGCAACAATTTCAGCAACAAATTCAACTTTTAGCAACAAAATCAAGGTGCAGTGATGAATTACAGCAACAAAAAATTTAGCTAGGTGATTTTTTCAACAAGACAGCAACATATTCAAAGTTCAATGATGATAATCATAAACAATGCAACTTAGTGATGATTTTCAGCATAAAAAAAATCAGCTGAGTCAGCAACAAATTCAACTTTCAGCAACAAAATCAAAGTGCAGAGATGAATTACAGCAACAAAGTTGCGCAAGAAAGAATAGGAGAATTTGTTGGAACTCAACAAATCGGGACCAGCTGCTGACGGCGAGGAGGAAGCTGATGCGAGGCTCGAAGCAAGAATACAACAACGACATGCAGTCCCGGGACGTGCTACTTCTGCCGCCGGCGATGACGAGTGCAGGCACGTGCTGACTGAGAGACGGTGAGGAGACTGAGAGCGATGACGAGCTTGAATGCGAGACCGGAGGCAGTGAGAGAGACCGGAGACGAGAGCTTGAGTGCGAGAGTGCGACTGACGAGACACTGAGGAAGAGGAAGGAGCAAGGTTCTGAGAACCGGACCGGTCATCAAATCATTCTAGTCACTAATTTACTGATCCAACCGATCTAATCGTGGTTCAACTGAAAAAATCGTTTTAAAATAAAATAATTAATAAATTATATATAAACATCCTAAAATATAATTATAGTCTATTATAAATCTTAAAATATCTTCCAAATTTGAAACCTGAAATGCCATCAACCAAAGGCACGTGATCTTATTAAAATACAACCAAATCGATGTTTTCATAATCAATTTTGAAGTCAATTTTCCCCCTAACCATGTATTTCAGCACAAATTTAAAGCACACTCACCATTTTTTCCTTAACTAGCATAATGTCTTCGCAAGTAAGGTAAAAGAGCCATTACATACCTCATCGCCGGGTGAACAAACTACAAGCACTGCCTGAGCAATACTCTGCTTTGCTCCATTGCTTACCACAATCTAATCAGGAATATATGTAATTCCATTCTCCTCTGCAATAAAAATTCAGGAAAATTGTCAAAAGCCACATAAGCCCCCATCTCAAAAAATCAGTAAAAAAAATTAGCCAAAGTAACCAAAACACAAACACTTGGAAGTGCATAAATTAGCTAACCCGTCAACTTATGACAAATCGCTCTGCGCAATTCAAATTTTCCGGCATTAGGGGTGTACCGTGTGTATCCTTCGCCAATACCATTAATCCCAGCCTACCATACTCACCACACCTTAATCAAACATTCACGTGATCATTACTTCATGATCATAATTTCATTATCATACACCTAAATTAAAAGCAGAAAGATGCAGCAGTAAAAGTACAATTCACACAAATAAAACGAGAATTCACCTCATCTATGACGGCAGATCGAAATCAGGTTCTCCGGCGGCCAAGCGAATAACCGGCACTTCGGCTTCGACAAGAGCAGTGGCCTGGTCACTTATGGAAACAGTCTTCGACAAGAACAGAGCAGAGCAGATCCTGAGCAAGAGGGGGAACAGCGCTAACCGGTGGAACAGAGCTGCGCGACGGAGGCAGGAGGCGAGCCCGGCGACGGTGCTTCCAAAGCTGAAACGGTAGCTGCACGAACGTGGAACAGAGCTGCACGATGGCGACGGTGGCTTCGAATACAACTTGCGACGGCGGCGGGATCAGTCCGGCGGCTGGACGGAAGTGAGGGACTGAGCTCGCTGGCGGTGAGAGGAAGCACGAGCTCGAGGGTGATGGGAGGGACTGTGTGCTGCGCCGTTGTGTGGACTGTGGAGTAATGGAGTTACGGTTGCTTGGGTAATGGTTAGGGGCTTGGGGCATCAGCAATCAAAACGGTGGTGTTTTTGATAAAATTAAAAAAACCGGCCAGGTTCCGGTTCGGTTCAGCCAACCGATTCTCGACTGACTTGACGGTTTAGTGCCGGTTTTCTAATTCTTCGGTTTTTACGTATGACCGAATCGTTATTTCTATCGGTTTGCAGTTCGACCGGATTTTCTCTCCTTTACTAGAAAACGACGTCGTCTTCAAAATTTAAAAAAGGGTTAAGTACGATTTTAGTCTTTAAGGTATAAACCGAAAAAATTTTTTGTTCCTAATCTATTTTTGCATACAAAATCGTCCTTAAGATTTAACTTAGTTTTAAAATCGTGTTTTGACCTAAATCTTAAAATTTTTTACTGAATTACTCCTAACAAAAAAAATTTATAAAATAAAAAAAAAAAGAGAACACGGGAAAGGGGAAGGGCAGAAGGGAAAAGAAGAGGGAAAGACGAAGAAGGGGGAAGGGGAAGGCGAGGGACGAACAAGAGGAAGAAGAAGGGGGAAGGGCGAGGGACGGACGGACGTCGACGCTAGTGTTCGACATCGACGCCAGCAAATCCGTGAGGGTGGACGTCGCACGTCGCTCGCCATTTCTGCTCCTCTTCCTCGCTCGCTCGCCGATCGTTGCCGCTCCTCGCCGGTCGCCGCTGCTCCTCGTCACTCGCCATTGTGCTTCGTCTCTTCGCTGGTGTGCTTCGCGTCCTCGCCACTGGTCCTCCCTAGGGTTTCAATTCTACTTCTGATTTGTTGATTTTGTTAATTACATTGTTGATTCTCTGTTTCTTCTGTTAATTATATTGTTGAATTTTTTTATTTGTGAATTTGTTGATTTTGTTAATTACATTATTTTTTATTCTGATTCTATTATTATTTTGATTCTAATTCCATTTTGTTTCTATGGTTCTTCTGCTTCTATTTTTTCTCTTCTGATTCTGATTCCATTATTCATTGTTGTTGTTGATACTTCTGGTTTCTTCTGCTTCTGTTTCTTTTATTGTTGTTGTTCTTTAGAGTTGAGAGAGATAGTGATGGAGATTATACAGATTTGTTTTTTCATTTTTGTTTTTGCTTTTTTTTTTAATGTTTATTACATTGTTTCTTTGTTGTTGTTGATGATGCGTTGATGAAAAAGAAGAAAAAAGATAAAAATATGATGCTGTGATGGAGAAGAAGAAAAAGAAGAATAGAAAATGAGTATTTTGGTGAAGAATGGAAATGATATTTTGGTCGGAACGACGATTTTAAAATCAAGTTAAATTTTAGGGACGGATTCAAATGCAAAAAAAAAAAAAGTTAGAGACGAAAAAAAATTTCAACCCACTTTAGAGACCAAAATCGTACTTAACTATTTAAAAAAAAAAACTAAGCATGACCCAGTCTAGATCATGAAAATTGGCCGGATCACTGGATTTGCTTAAACTCGAATGGATTGAATCGGTTCTTTGCAGGTCTAATGTTTAAGCAATTCGCAAAGTGGCTCGGTCCAATTAAGTAATCAAGTAATTAGATTTTTCATCGAACCGATTGGATCAAAACTAGATTTGATAACTATGATTAATTCTTTTAAAAAAATAATATGATAAAATGATTAAATTGTCTGAAATCGCTAAATTAAAATAACTAATATTTCTATTTATTTTATTAAAAACTAACTTCTCCAACATTTTAAAAAATTATGAACCAATTTATTAAATTCTTTTGTTATAAATTAATTTGTACAATTAATTATTCCACCACTTGAACTTGCTCTTTCCTGCATATATCAACTTCATATCATTAACGTTCTACATTTGATGCAAAACACTGATTGACCCTTAATTTAAGATGCAAGTGTCAAAATAACATTAAGTAATGTTTTAAACTTGACCCTAATCACTAATTTGATACTCATTTTGTGTGCCAAAGTGAACTTCACATAAAGTGATGCACATCACTAATTGACATTCAAGTAGAGGACTAGAGGTGCAAGAGTGAAAATAATATGAAATGATGCGCTATACTTAGATCCTAATAACTACAACTAATTGGCACTTAATTTCAGGTACAAAGTAAACCTCACGTGAAGTAAACTTTAGATTTGATCCAAACCAATAATTGGCACTCAACTAGATCTCAACAATAAATTAACACTCAAATTTGTTGGCGCTTAATTTTGGTTGTGATTGTGAACTTCACATGAAATTATGCTCAAAATTTGACCCAAAATACAAGTTGACAGTTAATTAGATGTCAAATAATGAGTTTCACCTCAAATCATTCACTTAATTTGATTCAAATAATTAATTCTCTGGCAAATCTCCATCACACTTTAGCCAAATAAAGAGCCAAACTTCACTTCATGTTAAAGTCCAATTTGGATAACCAACTTAATTAAACTCCTTTTGATAAAATAACTTAAACAATAAATAACTCTGTTAAAGATAACTTATAAATAAGTTATTTTGTGTTTGAATTTTTAACTCTAAAGGTGCTTATTTTATAGAAATATGACAAAAAGTATAAATATTATGAGAGAAGTCAATTTTTTTAACTTCTCTATAAGCTCCTAAATAGCTTCTTAAAAAATTACAATTTTATTTTGAAAATTGTACCAGACATTAATACTACTACTTTTCATAAATCAAAAGTTAAAAAAAATTACTTCTAAAGTTTCCAAACGGGCCCTTAGACTTGTCCTAACTAACTTATTAGGCTTTAATATATATTTTATAAATTCTTCGTGATAATTATTAGTATTAAATTAAAAGCATAATTTAACATCTTCATAATACCGTTAAATTCTACCATACTTTACTGAAATTTACATTGCATACAGCCTATTGTTGCCGATCAAATAACAACCGAACTTCCATAAATCAAAACCTCAAATCAACCAAATAAATTCGAACATTCATCGTGTCTGAAGGAATCATAATGACCGAGGCAGCTAGATGAAAAGAAATAAGAATTAACAAAAAAGGAAAAGAAAGAAAGCAAAGGCTTCTATTCTTGGCCATTTTCATTCCATAACAAACAGACTCACTAGCTGAGATTCCGATCTACAAAATTTAATCAAAAGAATTGTGGTAAAATTCAGTCTCACGTAGCTCACCCACTTGTATTGTTACAGCTCAACACTCTCTTCCAATGCAAAGGACTATAGCTTTTCTTTTACTTTTTACCGGATACATTTACTTCGACTATTAAGATTCTTGCTTCTTTTATGAGACCCAGATATAATGTTGAAAAACATGGTTGTACAGGAAAAAAAAAAAGAGAGAAAAAACATACGTAGAAAATAGAATAAAACAAAACAAATATACACGTAGGAAGAAAGAATCAATCAACAAATGAAGGATTGCGAAATCAAGACGAGGCATCAGAGTCTGTGGTTGTCTTATTATTAGCATCTGCCAACCCTTGAGTTTGATCAATTCCCTTCCGAGAAGCTTCCCAAAGTTGTTGTTCTATACCCAGTTTCCTCAACTCCACCAAACCTCGCTCAACTAAAAGGAAGCACAATGAGCTTAGAAGTTCATATACTAAACCTTCAAGAACACATCAGAAGGGGGAAAAAAACTAAGGATAAACCCCAATTTTGTCCCTTGACCAAACATGGAAGATAAAGTCGTCCCTTATGATTTGAAAATGATAAACTTATACTTCACTATTCAAAATGGTAATATATTAGTCCTTTAGTATATGAACATAGACTAATATGTTCAGTTTTTTGAATAACAAATTTGTCTAGTAAGAACATTGTGAAGGACAAATCTATTACCTTCAAAATCTCGTGAACTACTTAGTCCCTGATTAAGGAACACATTTAAGGTCATTCTCCCTTCGATTCTTTTCGTAATATAACATTTAAGGGACAACAAACTTAAAAATCATAGATGGTATTTTAGTTATTGCAGCCAATTGGTAGGGTTGCAGATTCAGATAAGAAGAAACAAAATAACCACCCAAATTTTTCTGGGAAAGACCAGGTATCCGCTTGTAATTTCATGGTTATTTACTCTCTCCAGAACCACAAAAGAGGATGAGAAAGACAACAGCTTACCATCGACAGCATCATGTGAAGTTGGTGACTGCCCACTGCGTGCAATCCAAAATTGAAGTCGCTCATCTGCAATATCATCTTCTACACCGTGAAACAAAGCTCTTCGCCAGAAATAAGTCAGCCATGCCTGTATATATTTAGAGTTTATAAATACGTTATGTGTGCATATACTATATGCGAAATAGCTATTCTTCAGGTTCAATTGTAACAAGAACAGGTCATAAAAAAACATGTATATTAAGGAGCTTTTCTTTCTTTCTTTCTTTCTTTTGAGATTCCATTCTTAAGACTGATTAATGAGTAAAAATGCAATAAAGTAATTAGTTGGATTTTTTTAAAAACGAATATATCTTGAATGGAAAGAAATTAAACAAAGAACCAAAATCTTAAAATCACAACAACTGATTCCCTGATTACGTCAAGACTCAAGTCAGGAAATTCAGACATATCCGTCTAAATCCCTGAATCCAACTTAGACATGATTTTATCCATCATCTAATGATGAGAACCTAGTAGAAATGGAAATGCTGAAGTACAATTCAAGGACAGTTACTAACCTCTTTGAAAATAACATCTTCTGCTTCCTCTTCACTTAATTCTGGAAGACATAAAAGAAGAGAATATCATTATTCACCAGGTCATCTGCCAGACACATTTCCATGTATCGAAGAATGGCTAGATGCAGTCATGGGTGTAATATGCAATCAAATACATATTACATACACAACCAGAATATTTTAATCCTTTAGTGTGTAGATGGTAATCGTGATTTGTGTTCTATAGTGAAAAGGTTACCAAATGACGATGAGAAATGGTTGGAAAAAATACAGATGTCATATACTACAAAATATTAACATAAGACAAGCAGAGAAATCTTAAAAAGCATACCACCATAACTTTATGACATGTACGCACCAAAATATATATAAGAACTTATTTTCTTACCAAATGCCTCCACATATTTGGCATCACCACGTGACTTGGAATCTGAGAATAAATTAATAGAAATGATCAATTATCAATTTAATTCAAAATTCGAATAATCTTCTACTGAACTACTATATCTTTAGGTTAGTAGCAGAATGAACCATCGTTTAAAGAAAAATTTCAAAAAATGTGTACATGAATCAGAAAAAACATAACTCTCATCACTATAAGGGCATCCAAAACAACTCATAAAACCAAAATTTCAAAATATGTGTACATGAATCGAAAAAAAACATAACTCTCATCACTATAAGGGCATCCAAAACAAATCATAAAACCAAGACATGAATAAACCAAAAACTGAATCAAAAGAGGAAAAGAAACAGCTCAAACAATAAGAGTTTGCACTAACCACAGCCTGTGGGTACATCATACAAAAGAACAAGAAATAATAAGGCTTGGTTTGGTAAAACTTTTTGAAGAGGTGCTTGTACTTTTCAAAAGTATAGGCTACTCGTTTTGTGTTTGGTAAATAAAAAAGATCATGTATTTGTGCTTGTAGCTTTTAAAAGATGGTGGTGCTTTTGAAAGCACCTAAGGTGGAGCTTTTCAGAGATAGCTTGTGCTTATCAAAATTAAAAAGTCTAATATAACTTGATACATTAATTCATTTTCAAATTTAACTCTTACACTTATGTCTATTATAGTGTTTTTAAATTTTAAAAACTATTTTACCAAATACAATTATTGTTGCTTGTGTTTATTGAAAGCCATTTTTAATTTGATTTACCAAACATAGGTGCTACAACTTTTAGAAAGCTATCTTTTAAAAACTAGCTTTTATAAGCTACTTTTGAAAAGTAAAAGTTTTACCAAACCAAGCCTAAAACTGATCAACACGAATAGAAGCACGGAACTCGAGATTGGAGACAAGGGTAAAGACCACACACCCACAAAAGATGATGAACTAACATACCTAAAACAGACTGCCGAACCGAATTTGGGCGTCTATGTTGGGCTAATGCAAGCGCAACAGCATCCTCAACCTACAAAATAAAATTTGACCAAAATACTTTTTTAAAGTCAAGAACAAAGGAAAAGGATTTGAACCAAGCTGCACGTATAGAAGTTTGATTTCTTGATATTCACTCTTTAAAAAAATGGTAAAAGCTGTTAAAAGTATGCTTCTGTGTGTCTAACATTTTCAAGAGGAAAATGAGATGAAGAACTGATTTACTGAGCAAACAAAGGATTAACTTTAATAATATTCATGGAGAACCTTTAAGGAAGCAAGTTCTCTCAAACCCATCTCAACTGAAAGCATACTCTCAATATTTCCTTCCCCAGAGAGATCATTCAAATCACGTACTTCTTTGCTTCTCTCAGGATCATCAGCACCTGGCACATGCTCTTTAATTAGATCCCACTGAAGATAATTTAACAGAAATAATTTCAAACTAACTGAGTATTTACTCATGCTCACTTTTGTTCCAGGATTCCTCCTTAGCCTTTTGTCCAGCAGAGATGACAAGTTCGAAAGGTAGAGGCGCTAGAGAAGACCAATGTTCATGCTTGGATTGTGCTATGTCTGCACATATGCCTAAAGTGTGGAAGAAACATGGCACAAAAATTAAAAGCGCTAATATTATAATGGAGTTCTGTAAAATACAATCACAAATTTTTAAGCCATGGTTTTTCAGATTAAAAAAAAAGCACGACTAGCATATTTTTTTCAGAGTAGCAGGAATAAAGATTAGATACTGTTTCTTTAAGAATCAGAGTGCGCTAGTAAGTTTGTTACCATGTTTTACAGCAAGACCCCAGTAGCGTGCAAGCCAACATCTCTTCAGGACAACTTCCTCCTAAACAACAAATAAGAAACATAATTGAGACAAACAGAAATACCTGGTAATTGACATTTTATTGGAAAATACCAACCATTTCTTCTTGGGTCAAAATCATCCTCTGTGTCATTGTACGAAGAGCTTTTGCTTCAGCTTCAGCTTCTTGCTGTTGTTCCAAAGCTGCTGCTGCATCATCTTTTAGATTCTGACAAAGACAAAGAAAAGAAGATAGCTATAACTTCATAATGAATAACAAAGTAATTTAAATATGGAAAGAAATGCACGCTTTCTTCAAAAATTACCTGAATTTCCACGCGAAGGGCTGTGATTTCCTCATCTCTCCCATCCTGTGTTTGTTTTGCAGCCTTGAGAGCAGCCTGTGACAATAAATAAATATAAATTTGAGTATTCCACAAAATTCTTTGAAAAGAACAGCACTAGTGAGCTTGTTACTCAAACTTCCAACCATCATTCAGTTCATATTTCTGCCACATATAATATGATTAATATCCATTCTTCTGGCATACCTCTCTTTGTCGCAAAGCAGCTTCCTTCCTGCATAAATAGCACACAAGAACCTTAGATTAAGACCTAAACGAATAAACATATTCAGCTCCAGGCAGCATATAATGTGAGCCTTCAAAGCTAGCTTACCTGCTCAGAAGTTTGGCTTCTAGGGATACACCTTCTCCAAGAGAAGCAACCTGCCAAAATTAAAATGAACAAGGACACGAAAAATCAGTAAAGGCAGTACAAGGAGTAAAGCAGTTTCTATTGGTAAGTATTAAGTAAATGAAAAATCAAACTGGCATCTAAACAATGGTATTATACATTAATATTGTTAGGTTTCAAAGCTCGGTTAATATCTTCTTTTTTGGTTTGGAAAAAGGAGAAGAGGAGGGGGAACCCTCACCTGTTTCTCAAGCTCCCTAGCTCTGGCCTCCACTTCTTGGCGTTTTTCCTCTGCAACTCTTAACTGTCAATATAATCAACCAGATATGTTAAATATCACATAATTTGAGCTTAAAACCAACTTTGTTAGGCAAGAAAGAGCACCACCTTTTCTAATATAACCTCATTCTCCTCTTGTAGCATATCCAGCTGCAAAATAAAAGATGAATCAGCTTCAAAGCACCTAGTTTATGAATTACCAAATCAGCACCAGTATAAAGAATATAAGATTCAATTTTTTGGAGACAGAAAATTTGATGCATTCAAATATATACTTCATCACGGAGTGCAGAAGCTTCACGTTGATCTCCTGTATCTCTTGAGTTAACTGGTTTGATAGCAACGTCTGGAGTAAACCTGAAATCATTAAGCAGTGATTAAAATTTGAAGGATAGAGACCAGATATGGCTAGAGTGGCCACTGCAGCCTACACACAGCTATAGATGCATGTATGACCTCAATAGATAAATAAGGATTGAGCTCATTCATACATCAAATGAAAATTTATTACATCTATGTCGGGGGTAAATATTTGAATATAAAACTAAAAAGCCTATTGAACCCCCAAATAAATTTCCTCAGGAAATATGGACCTGGATATATTGTTCCTCTTATATTTGTGTTAAATAAATGAACTATTAATAATACTATAGGAAGAAGGAATAGATGTCTTGACACTCGTGAATGTCAAGAAAAGACCACGTTTATAGGGAGTGCAAGCCAGTGCCACAAACATGTCACTTGTTCAGGTATATTTGCCCTGTTGGTATGTAATGTAGTAGAATGGAACCCAATGGAACTAAATGAATTTCCTTTGTTTGGATGGAGAACTCCCAATAAGGTAGAGCAGAATATGATAGAATAGGTTCTATCCTATTACAACCTCCACCCCCTTCTCCCAGGCTTTATCTTTTTTTTCTCCTTCAGATTGTTTCCCTCCTATTCAGAGGACATGGGGCCTAAATCTAGTTCGTTAACTAAGAAATAATTAAATAAGTAATTCCATCTTAATGTATTTGATGCAACAATATTATTGGAATAAAAAACTTATTATCGCCATTCTTTGAATGTCTAAATAGTGAAATGAGACATTACTCCATTACATTACTAGAATACCTAAATAATGAAGTGGAATAATTATATTACTCACTCCACTCTCCATTCCTGCATTCCATCTTATTCTATAATGTTCTGTTCCATCACTTACCACCAATCAAAACATGGTCTCAAGTATAAAAGGGTGTTGGATCCAAGTTCAAGGTTGTGCTCACTCAATTCATTTTTATTAGGGACATAGAACAGTCTGAAACATCAAAAACTACCTACTTGGAAACGCTACAAGCCTACAAGACATATAGAACCTTACTTGTTTAATTCCAATAGCTGCAATTATAAATAGTAAGGCTGGGGAAAGTAAAGTAATGCTTACAACTTTTTCTCTCTGCTCCGATTGGAAGGAGGATCAATTGGAGGAACAGCCATAGGTGTTCGGATTGTGGATTTGCTCGGCGGAGGTACTACTGCCGCCGCAGAGCGAACCGAAACTGCCGATCTTCCAGCTGAGGTCGACCGTACTGAAAGAGTATGCTCTGCAAAGTTCCGACCTAACTAAACAAAAAGCACCAAAATCTTATTAGCACAACAAGAACAAGGTGAATAACAATTGAATCAGATCCATAATTTTAACACTTAGATCACACTCAATCACTATCAATGGCGCCAAACCAATCATCCACCGAAAGAAGTTCAAGAGCAATCAAATTTCCAGCATTGAGCATGCAAAATCTTTGTTCCTTTTTTTTTTCCATAATTCAACAAACGAATTCAAGTAAACAATTCAGGAAAACGAATCGGAACCGAATGAACAGGAAGAATCGCAGTGAGAATTATGAGAACTACCGCAGGAGAAGGAGATCTGTTAGGCCTGGCGAGCGAGATCGGAGGGATGGTGGTGGCGGTGGTGCCAACACCGGAGCTCTTGAGACTACTTGCATTGCTTGAGTAGGAAGAAGGAGCTGGAGCGCGAGGAGCAGCGAACTGGAAGTCAAGGTCATCGTCGTCTTCGCCGTCGTCGTCGGCAGCGGCTGCCTGAGACGCCATCACCCGAGCCAGACGCTGCGCGGCGGCTTTGGCGGCCACGTTCTGCGTGCGCTTGACGGTGGACATTCCGGTGGAAGACGGACCTAGCCGCGACTGAGGATGCGCCGGAGACATCGCCGGCGACGATGAGCCGGTGCTACTGGAACCGCCGCTCCACTGCCGCCCGTATACCGGACTAGCGGTTCTCCTCCGATCCATCAGTTGAAGCTATGTATAGTAGAGGAGGGAGCTAGATTTTCTCGGCGGAGGATTTTCTCGAGAAAATCGAAGGGAAAGTCTTGTTTGTTTCTGGTTTGAGTCGTGCGCGGGTAGTGTAAGCATAAACGACGCCGTTTCTTTCTGAAACAGTTCGCGGGAGAGAAAGGAAAGAGAATAAGTGCGTGTCTCTTTCTTCTTTCTTCAAAGAGAGTCAGAGAGGTTCGTTTCTTTGTTTTTATCTTCAAGCGTCGACAGAGAGAGGTTTTTCACTTTTGCGGCGTGCGAAACGGTGTCGTCTAAGGTAATCAATAAAGATAGTGTAAAGAAAATACTTTGAATTCATTGAGACAAAAAAGTTTTCTTCTTCACTAATGACATAGATAAAGTTGTGATCTAAGTCCAACATTATATATTTATAGGAAGCTATTTACTTATAAAAAGAAGATTAAAAGAACTAATTACTGCATCAAAATACCAAATTTCTAGTTTTGTTTTTAAATGTGGAAGACAAACACTTTTAGTGAAATAATTAGAGAATTGACTAGTGTTAATTCTAATATAAGACAAATAAGAAAAATTAATTTCTAAAGTTTAAGGGTTCTTTTTAATCAAAGATATGATTCGTTTATGAAAAACAATCGACTCATAAAAAAAAAGTGAGAGATAAATAAACTAACAATTCGACAGCACAAAAGAAATTAAAATACTAGTGTTACGAGTTTACACAAAATGAGTTTAATTTTTTTATGAAAAAATTTGTCAATATTTTAATCTTTTATAAATAAATATTTTGAGCGTGATTTTTTTTTTTCCTGCTTAGACTTTAGTTTTTAGCATTTTCCTCTTAACAAAAGTGATAATCCATTATTATTATTTTTTTCCCCTTGGCCATGGCACTATTTTAAGTTACATGCAACAAACATCTCATTCTATATCATCCCTTTAACAAAGAAAATTCTTATATAGCATATTTTCACGGGTTAAACCATAAAAAATATTTTTGAATTATTTTATTACAGATAAAAATATTTTTAAAAGTATTATGATTGTCAAAAATATTTTTAAATTATTAAAAAATGTGATAAAAAATACTTTGTAAACTGAGATATTGACAAGTAAGTCATGTCATGCCTTTTTGTTAATAAAGTAGATCTCTAATTATTAGGCAATTTTGACATATTTTTAAATTATTTAATAATATTTTTGTTAATAATAAAATTTTAAAATATTTTTATCAATATCAAAGTCACAATTGTAAAATTGGATGGGGACCAAATCGGTCGATTTGATTAGAAAACTGGTGAATCAGACTTTAATCGGTTCAGTCTAATCCAAGGACCATTTAAGATTAAGGACCGGTTAAGTCAATGAAATTTAGTCCAACTGAATCGCTCAAGAGAAAATTCTAAAATTGAATTAATCGATGAAGATGCGGTTTGAATGTGGATTCTCCTTATACTACATACTCCTCTTACTACTAATCTCTGTTAGTCCTTGTTATTTCATATGCTAATTATTAATTATATAATAAAATCGCATAATAATTTTTTTAGGGTAAAACACATAGATAATGTTAGAAAGGAGAGAGAGTAATAGAAAAAATGTTTGTGAGTATTCAAATTGTGTGAAATGATACAATATAAAATGATATTTATAAGTGTTAAGAGAATCGTAATAATAAAGACGTAATATCCTATAATAAATATTCAAATATATTAAATAATACTAATTGATCCTAATTATATTCTAACATCCCCCTCAAACTCAAATGACATTATGACAACTTGAGTTTGAAACTTATCTAAAACAACGAAATAAAGATTAAAAAAACGGCATTACTTGATACAGACGAAATTGTTGGAAGGAAGCGCAGATGAAACTGCCGCTTGTCTGAAGGAAGCGCAGACGGAATTGCCGCTTGTCTGGAAGCGTAGAAACTGCTGCTGTCTGAAGGAAGCGTAGACCGAACTCCCGTTGTCTGAAGGAAGCGCAGACGGAACTGCCAGACCCGAAAGAGAATGAAAACTATATGATTTCTCCATAAGAATAAGTAAACAACGGATGACAATGGTGTTTGATTATTCGACTCGAAAAAATACAAGATAAAGGGAATTAGCTAATTGGTGAGGTGAAAAAGCATCAAATGAGTGACAAAAGATCAGGAAAAATGGCATAGAAAAAATAGTGCAAAAACTACAGTGATTTTACCGCAATGAAAACAACCTATCCTCTTAAAAGAGGATACCATGACTCTGATACCATGTTAGAAACAAGACACTAAACTAGAAAAAATATTTTGTGTATTATTGAATGTATTCCAATTGTCTGAAATGATACAATATAAAAGAATATTTATAAGTGCTAAGAGAATCATAATAATAAAAACATAATATACTATAATAAATATTCAGATATACTAAATAATACTAATTGATTATAATTATATTCTAACAGATAAAATAAATGCAGTTCAATATTACACAATTGTCCTAAATGAATAATGGATTAATATTACATGCATGTCCAAATTCAAATTCAATTATATGATTCGATTTACTACTTCTGCAACACATATAAATAGAGTTATTTTAAAATATGAATGTAATTTATTTCATTTTAGGATATTGGTGTAATATTAATCTCTATTTAGTTTGTTTGTGTGATTTATCTATTTTTTAGATATTATTTTAATTTTATATTCACTTATATTTAAATTAATTATATATTTTTATTATTCATAATTATTAATATAAATATTATTAAATATGTATAAATAAAAAATATCAAATATTTTTATTAATTACAATATAATTATTTTTTATGATTATACAATATTTATTAATATTATTTTTTAATAAATACATATAATATATAACAATATAATAAATATAAAAATACTTTAATATAAAAATAAAATTAAAAAATATTTATCATAAAAAATATTAAAATTTTATATACTTATTTAATAATAACTAAATTATAATCTGTTGATTATAATTTGTTGAAACTTAATTATTTTTAAATATTAATAAAAATATGTAATTTAAATTTAAATTTTAGATGTTTAACTATTTTTTATTTATATAAGATCGAATCTTTCAACTAAACTAATAATTTATTGGTTAAATTAATAAACTAATAAATTAATAACTTAATTGGTTCGATTTTCAATTCAATTCTTATAGCTATGGTCAAAATAGTTATGGTGTATTTTTTTAATTTATCCTTTTCACAATAATATGTTTATGTATGTTAAGCCTTGTTGTGTATCCAAGCAAAAGCAATATCCCAAACTATGAGAAGTTGAGAACACCTAGTATGTAAAGACTTGACACTAGTATTTCCTTTCTCTCAGTCATGTGTGCATGTACTATTTCCAAAATTCTGCAGATTCAACTGTAACATAAACAGGAGGTCATAAAAAATTACGCATATTTAGGAGTGTTGGGTGCAGCTCTTTTTCTAACCTATGTTAACACTAAATTGTGCACCAGATCGTCTTTTTTATGTTTTTTTTATGATATTTTTTAATCTGATAAATTAAAGATTAATTTGTAGTAAAATATGATGGTTATAGTAAAATAGGAACTAACTTTGAAAGTAAGAACTAACTTCAATAATTTGAAACTGAGGATTGGATTTTGATGGCACGCTTAGACACTGTTTAGATTTTTTCTCGATAGAGATGGAGAGACAGAGAAAGAAGAGAATATTTCCTAGTCTCACTTTTAGGAAGTACAAAAAAATACAAGAATTTTCTGTCTTGGAGGATAAATTTTGTGTTCCTGTCCCTGTCCTTGTTTCCATAACCAAACAAAGTTATATGTCTATTTTCTCTGTATTTTTGTTTGTAAGACTGAATCCAAATGCAGCCTTAATACCTAAGCATGTCGATGATGATTTTTCATTTTTTTCCCCTCCCCTTTCAGGCTTCAAGTGTAGTTCGTGGCATCCTCAAGAGAAACTTGGGTATGCTCGTGAATTATCTTTTCAACATCCAATAAAACTTTATCTTGGTATGTTTCTGCCAGCTTTATTTCTCTTTTCTATTGGAGTTTTGTTATTCCGTGATAATTTTATTGACTATGCAGTGGTGGAGGTTCAACTAAAATTTTGAATGAAACCAAAGTGAATGCCTAACATGGGGCCTTATTTACAGAGAAATATATGAACATATTGATGAGTTACAAAATTCCATTTCATGGAAAAAATGATTGAGCAGTGCATGCCTTAAGTAGTTAAGTTTAAAGTTATTAATTCAAATTAAGTAAAGATAAGATAGAATAAATTGTTAAATCTAAGATCCCGAGCATATGTCCTTTGATGAAGCAATAATAAGTTCTTTGATGCGTCCCTATGATTTTTAAAAACTTGGCAAACTGTTCCTATGGAGACCTGCCAATGGATATAATTGTGTTTCCTTTTCAGGAGCAAAATTTGGTGGCTGCCATAACCTACAGAAATTTCGAGTGTATAGGAGCAGGTTGTTACCATGACTGTTGTTTATCAGTCCATTTTTATTTTTTCTTCAGTTATTCTTTTGATATCTTTCAAGATGTTTTTTCAAGCTAAATGTAATGTAATTATTTCATTCGGAATTCCTTGGTACCATGATGTGGGCTTGGATAGCATTGTCAAGTGACTATAGCATATGCTTCATCTTCTTATTCTGGCATCTGGTAGGAATGAGGAAAATATTTTAAGAAGTGTATTTTAGGATTGGTTTTCTTATCTCTGTCTATCTATGATTTATTTCCTTATTAATTAAGATTAATACTCTATTGTTATTGTACATGGCGATTAGTGCTGTCTCTTTTATATCACAATATCACACGTAGAACACATCATATCATATTGATATCAATAAATTGTCAATATATACATATACTCAATTTCCTTCTTCCTCCTTCCCTTTTTTAGACCCATTATCTCAATATTTTCTTGTCTGTTCAATGAGTATTGGTGCTTTTATTATGTTATGCTGGCAGCGAAAACAATTGCTCTTGCCTCAATACTGCATTTTATCGTCTCCATTCTTTGTCTTCCCTTATTTGTAGATGTTTATTATTTGTTTTTAGAGCAAGATTGCTCCATTGATTACTTGAAATATATGAAGAACTTATTTGTTTATTTTTATTTTTACTTCTTTCAGTCATCTGATTATAGAAACATCACAAGAAGTCAGTGCTCACCGCCTCACCCACCCAGCCTCTACCATCATCTTCTATCTGCTTCTCGATGCTCATCCAGCACCACCAGCGTCTGCTATCTTCGCCGCTGCTCCTCTGTTTTGCAGCCTCTGAGCCGCGAACTCCATCGCCGCGAACTCCATCTTCACCTGGCCCTTGAACTCCCTTAACTTACACCACGAGGACCACGACTCCACCTTTTGCCTTCTTTGATTCTGCCTGCTGCTCTTCTGCCCTGTGCTATCCGGTTCTGCCCTAATTTCCACCATCTTCTAGGTTGTCTTTTGTTTTTTTTTCTGCCCCATTTTGTTGTTTTTCCCTTATCTCTTGAATGGTTTAATTGCTGCTGCTGCTGCTAGGTCCCAATTCTGTTTGATTATATCAATTTAATTCTTGCTAAATGATGATTGTGCTAAATTTGTGGTTAAATGGTTGCATATGGCAATAACAATTTTTGTTTGTCTGTAATTTTTACAGCTATTTTGCTTCTATTAGCTTATTTGGTTTAGTTGTTTGAGTTGGTAGCAGTGCTGTGCTAACTGTTGAGAATGGTTTTGTTCACCAGATGTTTGATGAAATGTGTCAGTATTGTTTATATGATTCTTGGCCAATCACTTTGTGTCAGTGTTGTTTGAGCTTAGAGTGAAACATTCATGTATGTGTACCCAAGGGAATTGGTTTGGATAAAAAATGCGCAGTGCTAAAAAATCTGGTTTGTAAATTAGGTTTCTTCCAATGACCGAATTACTGATCCCAAGAGAGTCAAAAGGTTCATCAATATTCTCATTTTACACATTCATCCATTTACTTTCCCGTTTCTAGTAATAATTTTAATTTTTAACTTACTATTCACTTGCAAAATGCTTTTACTTAATTAAATCTGATAATAAAATTAGTTTTTTAAAATAAAAAATATAATTTGTGCAACACTCCTAAAATTTTATATAGCAACGGCAGGATTGCGCAAATACTATTATAATTTGTGTTTGAGTTTATTATGAATGGTTGGCAATGAATTTTATTGAGAATTATTATATGAAAATTGACTTATATTATTAGAAAGTTGACTTTGTTTTTTGCATTGACCGAAATTGAAGGCCAAAGTTTTTGGTTAAGGTGTTTCAAGTAGATTTTATCAAAACGTTGATCATTTCATGGCAATGTATAATGTATACTTTTTATCCTTTTCGCTTTATGATTATACTATTAATTCATGTGTAGCTCCCATCTTAATTGTTTTGTTAGTTTTGAAGATGTAATTTAATTTATTATATTTGTATTATAAATTTTTTGTTTTCCTTTATTTGTTTTACTTCAATGGGTTTCTAGAGAATTATTTCTAAGATTAGGAACTATTTTCCAACCTAACTACAAAGCTATCCATTCCCTTTATATTTCACAACACCCTTCCTCCTCTATTCTTGTTATCTTCACTTTGCGACCCTTTATAAATTTTCCTCTTAAAAAATTTAATAATTATCGATTAGGTTTTGTGATATGCCAAAGGATTGGATGGATCTACCGAGGTATAGTGAAGAGTATATCAATAGTGTTATTAGTTTCTTAGACTTTGCATACTCTGAGGGAGAACTGGACGGACAACAAATTAAATGTCATTGTAAGAGATGTTGTAATATTGAGTGGTATAGAAGAAATGTGGTATTTGACCATTTAGTAGTTGACGAATTTGTTAAGGGATATAGAACATGGATTAATCACGGGAAATAGATAATCCCGATGATGGTTGATGATGACACGGATGATGAAGAAGGTGCACGCGATGACATCGAAGAGCTACTTAATGATGCATTTGGAGATGTGCCTCACTGTGAGGGTGTTACTGTAGGTCAAAATGAAGAGGCTAAAAAGTTACAATTTAATAGATGGGACAAGTCAAGAGTTATACTCGGGTTGCAAGAAATTTTTTACATTGAATCAGGAAACACAGAATGCTATTGTAAGAGTTCATTGAATCATTAATAATTACATTTCAAATTTAGGATATGGTAACTAATTCAATTTTAAATGTTTCTTCTAAGCAGGAAGACTTCCAAAACCACCAAGCTGCTTATGAAACAGAAGAGGAAGTATTTGAGGCCTTATTAAGGAAAGAACAACCAGGTCGGGTAAGGTGGTATGGAAGATCTGTTACAAAAAGTGATTTAAAAAACATGCTGAAATTTCTGAAATAAAAAATCAGCACAAGGAGGAAGTGACAACTTTGAAGGATAAACTTAGAGACATGGAGGCCAAACAGCAAAAACAAGAGGAAGAGATTCATGAATTGTGGAATATGGTCAAATTAATATTGCAGCGATCTGAACCTGAAATGAGGTCAGAAGAACTTGAAGCTTTATTACAAGACGCTCAACACTCTCCAATTGATGCGAATAGCACTCATGGAGCAACTCATTTTCCGAACATAGATGTGGTATGTTCTTCTGTTCCTTATTCCATATTTTTTTGCACTCATTTACATTATTAGTAGTTATATATAGTAGTTATGGTATACAAAAAAAAAATTGAAGGGCCTAAGGTTACACTTATAAGCGGTAGCCATGGTACACAACGTGGCTACGCTTTACAGGTGATGCAGTAGCACTGCAAAGCGTAGTCTATTTTGATAAAAATGAAAGTTGAAAAGCATAGTCTTTAGTTCTAGATAGCATCACTTGAAAAGCGTACCCTATTCCTAAATGCCGGTCTTTGGTGCAGAAAAGCATAATTTTTGAGAATAGACAACGGCAGAATAGACATTCCCACTAAAACGTCTCTGTAGTTTAAAAAACTTAGCTTTAGTTTAAGACATCATTTTTTTAATTTTTATCTACACTTTTCAAATATACTTAAATGAATGATTTTTTTATAGTGCTACTAAATCAACTCAAATTAGTTTATTCTTTCTATTCTAGACTGTGATTGAATGGTTTTTCAAATAAAATAATGTGTCTTGAATAAAAGGAAACTACAGAGAAAATAAAACACATGATAACTAATTCTCCAATGATGGTACTTTAGGCATATCATACGAAATTTCTGAATTCAACTTAGACATGTTTATTTGATGAGAGCCTAGTACAAACAAAAATACTAAAACATTATTCGAAGACAGTAAATAACTTCTTTGAAAATAACATCTTCTGCCTCCTCTTCACTTAATTCTGGAAGACATAAGTAATAGAATATCAACATTATATATATTACTTGTCAGGTCATCTACATGTTTCCATTTATGAAAGAAGAATCGCTAGATGCAGTTATATTTATAACAAAAATATTAAGCCAAGTCTCTGGTGGCTATATCTATAGTAATTAGTGGTGGTTAAGGTTACACTTTTAACTTAAAAGTGTAACCTTTCACAAAGAAAAGCGTTACCTAATGGAAAAAAGTAAATTAGAAGATTTAAGAGAAGAAATAATTAAGTTATCAAAATTAATAGATCAAAAATTAATGATTTTAACTAATGTCAACTGTAATGACACCGAATTTTTAAAATCAATACAAAATGATTTTTCTCAAAATCTTTATTTTACTATAAGTTTTATTGAAGGACTTCAAAAACCTGAAAAAACTTATTTTTCACACGGAATTTCTAAAAAATGTTACCATGGAAATGATTCCCCACATCTATATCATACTTTTAACCCACAATTAAATTCTATAGTAGATATGCTTGAAGAAATATTAACATCCATAAAATTTCAAAGAAATAAGGAAAAAGAAAATCCCAAGGAAGAAAAATTTCAAAACATAATTAACATAACAGATTTAAAAGTAAAACCACCACTAAAATTATGAATATTGAAGAAAAATTAGAAGAAGTTACAATGCTTTTTAAACAATTAAAAATGGCTCAAGAAAATAATATTATGGAACATGGTTTTCAAATAGATGAAGAATTAGTAAATTCTGAAAATATAGAAAATGAAGAACACATTCTAGATTATTCAAGTGACGAAGAACCAGCTATTCCAATACAAGTAAAGAATGAAGCTGGAACATCTAAGGATAATCAATCTCAATTTAAATGGGAAACAGGTTTTGATAATTATGCCTTTAAAAAAGGGTTTATAAATAAAGATTCAAAATATGCAAAAATACCATCAAAATACGTTCCTAAAATCCAGGAAATGGAAGGAGAAAGAATGCTCGATTTAGACTGCAAAAAGAACGAAAAAGAGATTTTCGAAAACTGGTTGAATTCCTTCTTATTAGAAGCCTTTACTAATCCAAAACTTGGTGAATTGTCTGGAAGGGACATTTGAAATTACATAGGGTTTCATACTAAAGGAACTATAAGAGATTATATGACATCAATAGAAAACCAAATAATAGAAGAATTAGAAACAAAAACAACAGCTTATGATAAGATATTATATATAATGATGATTCTATATAAAGAATTTTTTGGAAAAAATATTATAGATCATAGACAAGAAGTCTATAATAAAGAATATCAAGAAGCAAAAAAACCATTTAGCTAATATTCAGATATATGATTTATGTAATGTGGAGTCCTATATATGTGAATATAGAATACATTATTACAAATTAAAAGAAAAAGATAAAAATCATTATCTTAGTATGTACATAACAAAACTTCCATATCCTGCTAATGAATTTATAATGGGAAGATTTATAAGAGAAATAAATAGAGGAACAATTGAAAATAATTTTGGTGGAGCAACCTCTGCTATAAGAGAGGAAATAAAAGAACGTTGTATGCAAGAAGCAACTCAAAAAAGATTTGCAAATATAATCAGAATTTGCTGTCAGGATAACGAGGAGATACCTCAAAAATATGGTCTTAATAAAAATCTTCAAAGAAAAAGAAAATATCAATTTAGAAGAAGAAAATACTATCCAAACTGGAGAAAAAAGAGATATTTTAGAAAAGAAAATAACAATAAAAACAAAAGACAAAGAAATAACTATTGCCCGAATAAAAAAGAAAATTGTAAATGTTGGTATTGCCAAGAAGAAGGACACTACGCAAATGAATGCCCGAAAAAGAAGGATAAAAAGGATCTTACTAAACAAATAGAAATTGCTAAGTCTTGTTTCATGGAACCATTAGAAGAATCTGATGATAACTTAGACTATATTTTTGAATATGTCTCGGAAACAGACTCAGAGACTGAGTAATAATGCTACATTTATTACTATAAAAATAACAGAAAAGTTTATAAATGCTTTCATAGATTCTGGGGCAACACAATGCTTTGCTAGTTCAAGTATAAAACTTGATTGGAAAAAATTAAAGAAACCATTAAAAGTTAGAATAGCTGACAAATCAATACATAAAATTGACCAAAAAGCAGAGATGGTTGAAATTTTTATTCAAAATTATAGGTTCATTGTTCCATCTATATATATGTAAGATTCTGGAATGGATTTTATCATAGGAAATAACTTTTTAAAGCTATATCATCCATTCATTCAAGAGTTAACATATATAGTTTTAAAAGCTCCACACGATTCTTTAATAAATCAAAAATCAAAACGTATAAAAATACCAACTACTACTATAGATAAGATCTTAAAGTTTAAAATATTTTCTATATTAGAAACATGTTATTTAAATCTATACTTTCAGATAAATATTCCAAAAAATAATCTTGAAATAAAGATAGAAGAACTCTTGGATGAAATTTGTGCTGAAAATCCTTTAGATATTAAAAATACAAATAACGAATTAGTAAGCATTAAATTAAAAGATCCCACAAAAGAGATAAATGTCCCAAATAAAATTCCTTATTCCGCGAAAGATAGAGAAGAGTTCTCATTAGAGTGTAAAGACCTTTTGGAAAAAAGAATTATAAGATTAAGTAAAAGTCCTCATGCGGCTCCAGCTTTTTACGTTGAAAACAATAATGAAATTAAAAGGGGAAAACGAAGAATGGTAATAAACTATAAGAAAATAAATGAAGCAACTATTGGTGATGCTCATAAACTTCCGAAAAAAGATTCTATTTTAGAAAAAATCAAAGGAGCAACTTGGTTTTCATCTCTTGATGCAAAATCAGGATATTGGCAACTTCGTTTAGACGAAGAAACAAAGAAATTAACTGCTTTTACTTGCCCAACAAAGGAATCAACAAGTGTGTTGCTTTATGAATGGAATGTATTACCATTCGGATTAAAGCAAGCCCCAGGTATTTATCAAAGATTTATGGAAGAAAATCTAAAAGAGTTAAATGAATTTGTTTTAGTATACATTGATGATATACTAATTTTTACAAAACAGGATAAAGAAGATCATCTTCAAAAATTATTAATAGTTTTAGAAAGATGCAAGGAAAAAGGATTAGTTCTTAGTAAAAAGAAAGCAAGAATAGCAAAACAAGAAATAGAGTTCCTTGAATTAATTCTATCTACTCAAGGAAAGCTAAAACTTCAACCAAATGTTCTAGAAAAGGTAAATTTATTTCCTAATAAAATAGAAGATAGAAAACAATTACAAAGATTTTTAGGGTGTATAAATTATATTTCTGATCAGGGATTTTTAAAGAATATAACAGAATACACTAAAAGCTTATTTCCAAAAATAAGTACTAAAAAAGTATGGAAATGGGATGAAAAAGATAGCATACAAATTCAAAGAATTAAAGAATTATGTGAAAAACTTCCAGAACTTTATATTCCAGAAGAAAATGACTACTTAATAGTAGAAACAGATGCTTCAGACATAACTTGGTCAGGATGTCTAAAAGCTAAGAAAGCTATAAAAAGTTTGGAACAAGAAAAAGAATCACTAGATTCTAAATATCCCCCAAAGGAATTACTTTGCAAGTATATTTCAGGGACTTTTACTCCAACAGAACAGAGATATACTACTCATGAAAGAAAAACTCTAGCAGCAATTAAATCTCTTAAGAAATGGAAAATTGATTTACTACCCAAAGAATTTACATTAAGGACAGATTCAAGTTATTTAACAGGTTTCATACGATATAATTTGAAAGTTGATTATAATCATGGACGATTGGTAAGATGGCAATTATTTTTGTTACAATATCCAATAAAAATTGAATATATTAAGGGTGACAAAAATGTTATTGCAGATACATTAACAAGAGAATGGAGTTCGTCTACAACACATTAAATCAAGAAATTCAAAAATACGAAAAAGAACTCGAAAAATGCAAGCATTGTCAGCAAATAAGGACACAAATCCAATCTCTCAAGAAGGCCATCGAAGCAATGAAATCAACACAACAACCAAAACCATCAGAGTTCAGCCAGCTAAGCGTGGTGGACAAATCAGGTGAGGAAAAAATTCTAGAAAATACAACAATTGCTGAAATTATCAAAAAATCCACCCAAGATAAAAATATTATGTAATTTATAATGGCCCCATGAAAGGAGTATATGATGCCTGGGAAAAAGCAGCACCATTTACACAGCAATCAAGGATAATTCATAAAGGAGGGTTTTTAACACTGGAAGAGGCAAAGGAATCGTTTAGAGAATATGAAGCTCTTCATCCAGAGCAAACCCTAAAAAGAGCAGATAAAGCTCCAATTCAAACCCAGAGAACAGGGATAATAAGAAACATTCCTACAAGGGCTGAAATCAAAGAAAAGAAAAGGGTTTGTAGATCAAATCTCAGAGAAACCCTTAACATAGTCTTGAATTGGACTGCAGAAAAGAGGGCGATCTTGAGATATTATCCTATTGCCAAAGAACAGCTAACAAAGCTGGTTATATTTCCAGAAGCTTCCCCATCTGATACCTATCAGTTTTTCCAGTATGGATTAATTGATACAATCTTAATTTTTAATGATTTGGAAATTATTAGTGAGTTTCCTACGGGATTTATTGATGCAGTAAAAAGATTTAAAAATATGATTGACAACGTAAATCCAAGGGATATATCCCTAAAATTTACGAATAGTCAACCTATTTTTAATGAAGAAGAAGAATGCTTGGTTCCAGCACATCAAGTGATCTTCATGTCCGTCTTCCCAGGAAATTTTCAACCAATTGATCAAGTTCAAGATTTAACAATCTACAGTCATGAAGGAAGACTAGCCAGCACACTAGCAAGGGTCTTCGAAAGAACTCAAAAGATAACAAGGGAATCTCACACAAGAATCAATTATAAAAGCAGAAATACTTTGCTTGTGTCCAGTAAAAGGAATGAAATTGAAGAAAGAGAGATGAGACTCTTAGTGGAATTTGAATCAGCATTCTACAACTTATCTGGACTCTTAGAAAAGCTCCCCGAAGGGATAAAGAGGAATCTCTGCTATTTGATAAAAGACAGAGAAGACCACAAGTGCCAGCTATGTGTCTCAGAGTTATCTGAAGAAAGCAATAATAAAACGGAATCAACCCACATGATAAAGGAAGAAGACAACGCATCTGAAGGTCACATGATGAAAGAGGAGGACAGCACATCTGAAGCATCTCTCAATATTATTGCATAGTGACGTAAGCGCTTAGGTCATAGAGCACCAACAATGTAGCTGGTGCAAGATAATAAACAATGACGTAAGCAATGACGTCATAAGAAGGGTAAGGATGGGAATTGTCCATCAGACCCAACCATTATAAATAGGTTGCTTAGGCAATTGTAGAAGGCATCAAACAATAGAAAGCAGGAGGCTAAGAGTACTCATATGCTAGGAGAGTAAGGAGGAAGCGGCCGAGGCGATTCTATAGTTTGAAGAAGAATTCCCTTAGGAAAAACCAATTCTAAACTCCCCTCTGGAGTTAGTATCTACAATCTCCCCTCTGGAGATAAAAACATCTTATGTAAAATATTCTAAATAAAGGAAGTTTTTCTCCAGAAAGGTACGCCTTTATCTTAATCTCATAGTTATGAATTATTTAGAAAGTCTAGAATTAACGGAAGAATCTGATTATTATAGACTATCTGCCTTATTAGATAATGAAAAACAAGCTGTTCTAAAAACAGAATTAAATCTCAAATCAAATGAAAATTTTAATAAACAAAATCTTTTAAAAGAAGTTTTTAATAGAAAAAATATAATATACTATGGAAAAATTCAACTTGAAGCCCCTATAAAGATAAAATCTGCTAATGGAGAACTTGAAATAGCTCTGATAAATGATGAAGAATTGAGTAAACAGATTGAGAAAATTAAGGATCAACAAAAAAGATCTAAAATTGGATGGATTCATATTAGTACTATACAAGTCTTAATCAAATCTACATACATGAAAGGAATTAATTCACCAATAAGCTTAGCAATCTGTGACAAAAGAATTACTGATGACCCAATAGATCAAATAATTGGAATTGTTCATGGAAACTTGGCAAACGTAAATGTTAAATTCAATGCCCATCTTGGATATGCTATACCTTTATCAACTGAAAATCTTGGAAGATCTATAAGTTTGGCTTATAAATTTCACAGAAAGAATCTAATGGAACAAGACGATGAACCATTTTCAATTATATATGCAATAAATTATGCTTTAACAAATAGCCATCATAGTATAATATTTAAAAACAGAGAAAGAATTTATGTCGATGAATTATTTCAGAAAATTGTAAAAACAGAAATACCAAAATATAAAGCTATTGAAAACCCAGTTCTTTTACTAAAAGAACCATCAGGAAAATTAGTTTCATCGAATTTTCAAATAAGAGAATCCAAAATTAATAGCCCTTTAAGTTTATCTAAGTTAAAGATTAAAGAAGAAAATTCTGAAATAAAAGAATTAACAAAAAAGGTCGAAAAATTAAATGAAACCCTAAACACTAAGTTATGACAATAAATAAAGAGAAAATATATGTAACCTATCAAGACAAGAAACAAGAGCTCTTTGAAAGAAAAAATCGGTTGAATTATTTACAGTTTTCTGAAATAAATCAAAGAGCATTTGAAACTCTAAAAATAATCTATGACAAATTGAAAGGAGAAGTTGAAGTGTTAGAAAAATTAATAGAATCTCTAGAAAATAATGATGAATCGATGATAGAATTTGTAGAAATTCTAAGATAACTGATGAAGTATACAAAGATTGAAAGACCAGAAAATAAAATAAAAAGAAAAAGGGCGAAAAAATTAAAAAGTAAAATAAAGGAATATAAAAGAGAATTAAATAATCTTCAATTCGAAATTAATGACCTTATAATAAAAAGGATAGAAATAAGAACAAATATAAACAAGCTGGAGCTAAACTTAAAAAATTTATAAATACCTGGAACACCATATTATGATTTAAAAGAATTAAAGCTGTTAAAAAAAAATGGAGAATGAAATTGAAAAACTAAACAGATATTTAGAAACAGGAGAAAGTGAAGAAATAAAAGAAGTTATTGAGGATTTGAGAAATTATATTAAAGAAAAAGAAAAACAGATAAAAGATTTTATATACAATAATCCATGCAAAAAAGAATATTATAAACTGAAACAAGATTGAAAAATTATGGTCAATACTTTTTATAAAGCACCTATACAAATAGAAATTTCGAAAAAGAAATTAAAAGAAAAATCAAAATTAAAATTTTGGTATCAGAGCCAAGTTAACGATTAAGGGTAACACTTTCTCTTTAAGCAACACTTTTAGTGATACGCTTTCAGTTACCAAATGTCCACAACTAATTGGTAAACTTTTTTGTAGTCACCATAGGTACAATAAGATGATAGGTACCATAAAAAACACCAAAATATTATTTACATACTAAAATTAATTATTATATATTTATATATAAATATATATAATTTAATTTATTTTTAATATATATTTTATATTTTAATATATATTTTATAATGATAACTGATTTTAATGCACTCCTACAATGATTGTGTTTAACTGTTTATAAGATGCAAGCATATATATGATGCACATACAAAACGGGAATCTTTTTTTTTTTAAAATAATACTACACATCTAAATTTTTTTGTTAATCAAGTTTAATTAAATTAGTTTAATATAACAAAAATTAGTTATAACTAATATTATTTTAAGTTTTATTATTTAATTTAATTGGATTTGTTCATAAAAAGACTTGGACGTGTAATATTATTTTTTTTAACAAAAAAGCTTGACACAATAAAATGAAACAAATTGAAAATAAAAGCAAGAACTAAATAAACTAAATAAAAATCTATTTTATAATTCCGCTAGCTAGACAACGAAGATGGTGAATGATATGAATAATAGACTACATCTTATACTCACTAAACATACATGAATAAACCTAATTAATTCAAAGTTTGGAATATGAAAATAAATGAAAGTAATGTTTACAAACACAAAATATTGAGATATAGAAATACAAAGTTACTAAATAATATTTGATAAATGAGATATAAATAAAAATATTATATCTAAAAATACTAAATTAGTGTATTTTGTATTTATTCTGACAGAAATAATATTGAGATATTAATAAAAAATATAACATATTTTTATTTTTTTATTCTTATTAATTTTTTATAATTATATTTTTTATTATAATATTTTTTAATTTTTTGAATAAAAAAATAAAAATAAATTAAACTTTTATAATTTATTTTAATTTATTATCAAATAAAATATAATAATATTAATTTTTATATTTTTTATATTTTATTTTAATATTTTATCATATTCTATTCTTATTCATAGTATTCCTCGTTTCACCCCCTTATCACTCAAGGGGCTAGCTAGCTAAATAACTTGAATTAAAATGATAGAACCGTTATTTATTTTATATTCTTTAAGAAGCCAAATTATCTTTGTTTAAATAGCATGTCTTTTGTTTTCGTAATGTACTAATGTACCATATGATGCTTTATTATCAATTGGATATACCTGCACAAACTAATAATATATATAAAAAGTTGTAGCAAATTAAACCATAATAGTTACCTATTATGATTTTCAAAGCTTTTACTAATTAGGATTTAACAATATATAGATATACTTTGTTCTGATCGCGGTGGACCGGTCCATTTCGTCCCGTCCCGTCCCGTCCCGTCTTATAAACGGGGCTAATCGACCCACTCTACTAACTAAAATGGGTTCAAAATGCTAACCCGTCCCGCTTTATGGCGGATTGGCGAGTTGGCGAGCTAGCCCGCTTGACTTTTTTTTTTGAAAAATAAAATTTATTACAATTAACTAAAAAATAATAATTAAAAAATCAAATACAAATAAAAAATAGTCAAATTATAATATAATTTTTTATTTTTTTTAATTTTTAACTTTAATAAAATTGTTTAAAATAATATTTGTCAATAGAATCATCTTTATTTTAAAAAATAAGTTACATAATTTGAGTATATATACGAAATTGTAAAATAAAATAAATAAAGTTAATAACTAAAAGAAGAATAAAAATAAAAAATGAAAAAAATGTTTAAAATTTCTATAAAATTATTAATTTTATAATAGTAATCACTCTTTTATTTAATAAAAAATAAAAAAATAAAAGTCTTCGGACTGGCCCGCCCCGCCAAAACCCGCTAATTTGGCGGGTTTTTTTAATTTGGCAGGCTCCAAATCCTAATCTGACCCGCTTTTTTTAGTGGATTTAGCAGATTGGTCCGACGAACTCGACCCGTTTTGCCACCCCTAAATAAGATTACATTTGGGGTTATATTAAGTTAGAAAGTAATTTAGACATTTTTAATGATTTTTTAAGATTTGAATAATTTTGTAAAGAGAATTTTATATTTTTATATTTAATCAGTATAAAGTTAATTTTTTTTTGTAAATAAATTTATTAACATTTTAAATATTTGTAGATAAAAATAATAATTTATCCTAATCATATAATGATATTTTTTAGTGTTGATTATCTAATATTTTTAATTTTTTTATGGTATTTTTTAATTCAACAAGATATTGATTAGTTATAAATTTAAAATCTATTTAAAAGTTTATTGTTAACTAATGAATTTTTACATATATAACTAATAATTAGTTGTAATTACTACTTCAATTCAATACTTATTTAAGTGGGATCACTACTTGACCAAATTGCTATAATGAATTTCTAATAAAAATAGAAGTAGAATATTTTTTCTTTCAAAATAGAATCTTTTACAGCTTAGGCTTTAGTTTAGTGGTCCATTATCATGTCTCTTAAAATATTGTGCTTTGGTTAAGTCTCACTAGAGACAGTAGACATAGACATAAATAAAGAAAAAGAAAAAAAATCTGTAAAAGACATAATTGAAAAAAAAATTATGTCAATATCTAAAAATTTGTGTTTTACCTCTTGTTAAGTACACAAATTGTGTATTTGTGTATTTGCATGTCCATATTTGTTTACTAAAAATTTATGTTTCGAATTTTAACAAATAAACAATAAACATGTACCATCGTGTTTATGTCTCACTATTTATGTCTCTCAAATCAAACGCTATCTAAATGAACCATTAATAGTGTGTGTTGAGTGTTGTATGACCAAAAACAAATACCATTTTTTTTTACTAGAATCTTTTGTTTTAGAAAGTGGAAATATATAGGCTTTTGTTTTTTTTTTTTATCAAGCTTTTGTTTTTTATTTATTGACATCTTGGCTCCCAATAGTTTTGGTCAAATTCGGCCCAAACTAAAGAAAGATTTTTTGCAAATGGGCTTATTATGTAGGTATCTTTTTAAAAAAACTTCTTCACATGTCCAAAAAAAATATTTAACTTCTTTGAGAAAATAGATTGTTTATAGTCTCAAATAAACACAGATAGCGCTATGGAGGGCACGATGATGAAGGCGAGTTGCAGAAAACTCCTCAGAGGCAGCGACGAAAAGTGGATTAGGGGCTTCTCCTTCTCCATTAGTTGTTGTTCGGCTTATAAGGCTGAGTTGTGGGACATTCTGAAAGGATTGGATCTAGTATAAGCTTTGGAAATAAGAAAATTAGTTATATAGTGTGACTTCCAAGTCCCAAGTTGCTATATTCATGATTAATAGTCAAAAAGATCTTAACAAATATCCTAATATCTTGATCAGAAACATTAACCAATAAAAAAAAGTCTTAGAAATTTTTTTTTTGTGAATATTTATAGAAAGAGCAAAAGATGTATCTAGTTCAAAAAAATATAAATGCAGGCTTTTATTTTTGGGACCTGCCTCCTAAAAAAGTTATTAGCATCTTAGCTGATAATGAACAAAGAGTTTTTATACCCCCATTTAATTTGTATTTAATCTTCTTTTAGGCTTTGGCTCCGATTAATCACCAATATATATATTTCTATTGTATCTGAATTTGTATAGAATCTTGTTTTTGTGTTCTTCTTATATTCTTATAGCACGCGTGCTTTAATTATTTGAATCCAACCATGCATATACGGATTATACTGTACTAATTAAATGTCCATTTGTATAGCCTTAGCTCTTAGCTTGTAGCTTAGGACCAAGCAATTTATAAACTTTGTTTTATGTTATGTAACAAAAATTGACACTTGCATTTTCATTATTATCATAATGTCAATAATTTTTTAAAATATACCCGTATTTCTCACATTACTATTTTTAGGGTTATTTAAAATTTTTATTATTTTTGTTTTCTAAAATTATTTTTGTTAACATCTAAATTTTTTAGATACGTTTTTGATAATTTACTCTTACATATAATCAAATGTCAACATTATTAAAATCAAATAATATAGACTTCCATTCATCATTTTTCATGATCAATATTATTGGTGTATATATTATATAGTTTGATAACTTTTTTTGTCATCATATATTTTGTGAATGATATCATTTTAGGAAATTAAACTTCATGGCAATTGTTACAAAGATATAATTAATAGGCGTAAATAAAATATTTAAAAATTTGTTTGCTTTCTATATATAACCTTATCACATATCTTGTAATATCTCTACTTAGTACATCAAAATTGACATTATTATTAGCTTCCACAAAAATACACTTTGTTTTCTTTGGTGAGATGACACATATAGAATATCATGATATTGTTATTATTATTTCTCATTGAATCTCAAGTTTCGGTATGGATCGGAATTTTATTTAAAGATTTGATACTAACCAATAAATTGTTATATATATAAGACGAAATTTAAATCCTTAATATTTATTTAAACGGACTAATAAATTAACTATTACACTAATCTAACTTGATTCATGATATTATTATTGTTATTAAGGTCAAATTGCAGCATCATATAGTGGTCCAAAGCCACATTCTACGTACAATCAATCGTACAGTACGTTCCTTGCTTAATTTGTCTTCTTAGTAGAGGAGGTTACTTCAGTCATTTTCATGATGAATCAATTTGACGTGGTTTCTACTTACAAAATTAAAGTAGATAGCATACATATATACCACTTATTAACTTATTATTTATAACTATTTATAATCAATTTTTTTATAAGTATCAGTCAATTTTTTTTAAATTATTTTATTTATTTTAAATTTAAATCCTATATCATAAATTTTAAAATTGATTAATAGTTTAAATTTTTTAAAATCTAGAAAGAGATAACAATTTGTATTTAATTTTATCAAATATAAGTTGATGGTGAAAATTTAGGTATACATACTTATCTTCACGTAAAGTTAATAATTGAGAGTCGTTAGATGAAAATTTAATTAAATTAATCAAATTATTTAATTATTTTCAACTATCAACTTTACGTAAAATTAACTGCACTTGAATTTTCTATCTAAGTGAATTGACACTCTTACTCTTCAATTCTTCTATTAGCTCAATCTTTGTATAAGAAAAAGATACATAATTGCCAAAATTATCATGCATTCACAAAGAATGATATGTTTTATGAATATCCATCTTCTCTTTTTGCATATATTATATTGAGTAAAGATTTACATGCAATTATTTTTATATGAGATTGATAATTAAAAATTGTTAAACAATAATTTAGTTAAATATATAAAATTATTAAATTATCTTATGATTTTAATTCAACTAATAATTTTATATAAAAATAACTGTATTTAAATTTGTATTATCATATTATTATATATTTCCTTTATAATAATACTTATATTATATTTGGCATGATTTATTTGCATTTTATTATTGTAATAACACGTATTCTATCATTAGATACTGAGTAGATGAGTGTAAATATATAGACAATCCATAAGTATTTATATTTATAAGTTTATAGGTTAATTAATTGATTATTACCGAATTTACCTAAATTTTATTTATAATCAATATATAAACACCACACAACCTCAATAAATAAAAAATAAAATAAAAAATGAAAAATAGACACCACACACAGCACAACTCAATTGTTAATGAAGATAGATGTGGTTCGTGAGATTTTATAAAAAGAAAAATGTGAAGCTGGCTAATTCTACAATGACCTTAAATAAAATAACCTTATCATCTTTGAAAATATATAATATATTTATATCTTATCATCATCATCTTTGAAAGATCATCAACCAAATATTAATTGAAAAATAATTGGACTTTAGTTATATACATTTATCATGAGTGATATAAAACTTTTTACAATCATATCAACCAGCTGTGAACCAAAATGAACCAATAACAGATTGCAATATAAACCATTTTCTTTAATTTCTAAGATACGATGAATCATATGGATAACATTGTGTATGGTGGTTGGATATTAATCATAAATTCATCATGATCAACATATAATGATTTATAAATATCATTCTATCAGGCTAAATTTTTATGATAAATAATTTTATGAAATGGTATCAAAACTTCTATAATAAAAAATTTCAGAATATAATTTTGTTACTCGCAAAACAAAGAAATTCCATTTTAAAAAGAAGTTTGAATATAATTAGTCTAAACTGTGCCTAATTTTATTGTTCTAGAGTGTTCAATTATTTTTTTATGTGCAAGAATAAGAGTTTCAACTTCAATCAATGGCAAAAAAAATCTGTTTTGGCTAAAACAAAAAAGGTATAAATAGTATAACAATACATAGTGCATATCTTTTTCAAGTATTTAGAAGCAAAAATGTCATTATTTTTTTGATTAATTTGAGCTGAATTTTAGATTGTTATATTTTAATTTTGGAGATTTTTTAAAAAATAATTTTAAATTTTGGTCCAAACCTAATATACATGTATGCTTTTAAACATGCGATTTTTGAAAGTTATTTTCCTGAAAGAAAAAGCCATGTCATAAAGTAATAATGTTTAGTTTTTCAATCTTTGAAAGCTTGTGATTTTGTACTAGTAGCCATAAATGTCTAATAAGTGATGACTAGATCAAGTAAAAAAGCATAATATAGAGTGTTGATATATTTAATGGCAAAATTAATTTGGATTAAAGCCTTGATAATTGAGTTGAAATGGTCCATACAAGAAGTGTTGTGCTTTTGTCCGTAACTTTGAATCTACACTCAAAAACAAAATATTTAAAAATAAACTTGTATTTTGTAAGAGACTATGTCACAAGTAAAGTTATTTAAGTAAATCATGTTTTTAGTTTAGTTTAAATTGCAGATATTTTTATTAAAATTCTTATTTCCAAAACATTCACCCAACTTCAGGACAAATTAAAAGCACAAATTTGATAAATTCAACGTCCTTAAGTTTACGGGAACATAATAGAGAGCATGATGAAGAAACACGTGAAGGTTATGTAAAAAAAAAAAGTTATGAACTCAATTATACATTGAGCAAGTAATCAGTTAGTTAAATTAGTTTAACTTTTTCTTTCTGTTATGTTGAAGTGGCAAAGTTTGTTAGTGGCTCACTATCTTTGCTGTATATATAAACCTGTAATAAATTATTTGTACAACATAGTTGAATCAGAATTATAATCACAATTCCTCTTTTTTCTGTCTACACATCTTTTTTCTAAAAGTCTACTCTCTTCTTTTTCACTCACTAATCTTTGATATCTTTTATAATTATTTATGGATATAATCTTATTAGTTTAAAATTTGGTAATAAATAATTTTATGAAATAATATCAAAATTTTTATAATAAAAAATTTTAGAGTATAATTTTGTTACTTACAAAAAAAAAAAGAAGTTCAACTTTAGAAAGAAATTTGAATATAATTAGCCTGAACTGAGCCTAATTTTATTTTTCTAGAGCGTTCAATTATTTTTTTATGTGAAGAATAAGAGTTTCAACTTTAATAAATGGTAAAAAATTTGTTTTGGCTAAAACAAAAAAGATATACATAGTATAACAATACATAGTGCATATCTTTTTCAAGTATTTAGAAATAGAAATGTCATACCTTTTGACTAATTTGAGCTGAATTTTAAATTATTATACTTTAATTTTGGAGATTTTTATAAAAATAATTCTAAAATTTAGCCCAAACTTGCCCCAATATATATGTGTACTTTTAAATATGCTATTCTTGAAAGTTATTTTTGTGATGTGTAGTAATAATCTTTTGTTTTTCAATCTTTGAAAACTTATGATTCTGTGCTAGTAGCCATAAATGCCTAACCAAAGTTCTGTAATACCATAAAAGAATTTGAGTGAGAGATTCTATTAGTATTGTGATTAATTGAAGATTATTCGATACATCTTGTGTTGTATATATTCGCGAAGCATAGAATATGAGATTATATTTGTAAGATTGCGTTTGGAAGGAAAATATAGACCGAGAAATAAAGACAAAAACATTAAGATTAAATTAAATTTTTATATTAGAATTAATAGTCAAATTAAATTTTAAAAGATAAGGTATTTTTTTAAACTTGTTTTTGAAAGATTTTTTTAATTAAATTGGTCTTTCAAAAATTACGAATCAATCATATTCGTCCTTCAGTTATTTTACTTATAATTTTCGTCAACAATTGATGATGTGAAATGTTAACTAATAGCATACATGATACATAACATGTTCAATTAGCTGTTGACTAAATATATTTACAAAAATCTATTAATTTAGTCACTAGATCATATTAGGAATAGAATTTTTGTAATTAAAAAATGACTAATTTAATAAATTTTCATAAACATATTTGGTCAATATCTAATTAGACATATCAGGTATTATATACGTTATCAATTAACATTTTACAACATCAATCTTTGAAAAAAATTGTTAATAGAGTAACTGGAGGACAAATATGATTAATTCAATTTAATTGAAAAATCTTTCAAGATAAATTTAAAGAATGTCTTATCTTTTAGGAACTAATTTGACTATTGATCCTTTTATATTATATTTAGTATAAAATATATAAGATTAAGTTATGTATTAATATCTTATTTAATTTAAGATAAATATAAAAATAAAATAAAAATATTTACTAAAATATCTTTAATTATTAAAAAAATGTTAAAATTTCAGTCCTCATTTAATTTTTAAAAAATTCAATTCTTTGTATTTTTACTTTCTAAATTTATTAAAAAAACTAAAATTTCGTGTCCTATTAATTTTAATCTTTGATTATTAAATACAATACAAAATCAAAATTCTCTAATTCCAGTTCTAATCTTTAAAAATAAATACTACCTAGCAAAATTAATGACTTAATAGCTAAGTAAACTAACTAAAAAAACGATAATTAATAATTGCTACTATATACCATTTTTATATTAAGGGAAAGTATGAGCACCTAATGCCTTTGCATGGGTAACTAGTTGAAAACAGGGTATACCCACGCATGACATGCATTGATAAAGATACATCAACCAATTAATTATATTATATATTCTTTCATATTGTTCTGCTTAATTTGGGGAAATAATACAATATTCTAGTAGATGGAAAAACTATATATATATATATATATATATATAGAAATCATTGTCAAATACTTCGTTCTTTATCAGATACATATCTACTTTTAAATTTATATTTGGACTAAAAAAATAATTGAAATGTATTGGATTTACAAAAATTAAAAATTTTACAAAAAGGCTACTAACTATATTTTGTTAAAAGAAATAACAAAAATATCTTTGGAATATTCAATTCCGTATTTGATGCAGGATAAATTATAGAATATTTTAAAAATAAATTTTTAGAACTATTATATTTTTTTCTTCTAACAGTTATTTTTTAATTGGCCTAACTTTAAGAAAAATAACAGCTCTGATCTTATTATAAAACTTAATTAAAATTTTATTGAAATTATAAACAATAACATAATAATTAACTTCCAAAAAATTATCAATATTGCATGCAAAAAATTAATTTTTGGTACACAACTATTCCATGTGAGAAAAAATTTCTTAATTTAATTTATCAACAAAATTTGGTCACCAGTACACACAGCTAGCTGGGGTATATATGTGTATACATTAAATTAATTAAATTGAGGTCTGTTATACATATAAGTCTTTTTTATTTACAAGTCTTATAAGTTGCTAACGGGCCTTTTAATGCGTTATTCATCCGTTTCCTGTTTTCAAAGCGCTACACTGTATTATGAACGGTTCCTCTTCCTCTTCATTTTTTTTCGATTTTCATGGTTTCTAAAATCAAGTTCTTCCTCTTCTTCTTCGTTTTTTTTTTCGATTTCATGGTTTCTGAAATCAAGTTTTGAAATCGTTTTGAATAAGAAGAAGCAGCAGAAGATGAGGAGAAGAAAGAGAAAGAGTTCTGAATTATTCAACGAATTTTGGGTGTATTTCTTAAATCCTTTGGGTGTATTTTCGTAATCTTTTGGGTGTATTTCTGTAATTCTTTTGAAGATAATGAAACTTCAGAAATACACCCAAACGATTACAAAAATACACCCAAATGATTACAGAAATACACCTAAAGGATTACAGAAATACACCCAAACGGTTACAGGAATTCACCCAAACGATTATAGGAATACACCCAAAGAATTACAGAAATACACACAAAAGATTACAAAACTACACCCAAAGGATTTAAGAAAATATACCCAAAATTCGTTGAAATACATCTTATGCATAATTCAGAACTCTTTCTCTTTCTCCTCCTCATCTTCTGCTGCTTCTTCTTTTTTCATAAAGATTTTACCATGAAAAATCGAAAAAAAACGAGAAAACAGAGAGAAGAGCACGTAAATAAAGAAGAAGAGGAAGAAGAGGAAGAAGAATGTGCAGAAACGAAAGAAAAGGAGAAGAAGAAGAGTAAGAAGAAGAAAAACGTGCAGTAAAAAGAAAAAAGAAAAAGAGAAGGCAAAAAAAAAAAAGAAGAAGGAGAAGACGAAGAGGAAGAAGAACGGTTCGAAGCATTTTGAGCGTTAATTTTAATTGGACTTGTAAGATTTACAAGCATTAATTGCTTGTATACCAAGAATTTCTCAATTAAATTAGTGTGCAAGCCACACTTCTTGACCCGGCCATGCACCGACATATCTAATGTTTATTAGTCTCTTCAGAATTAGATTAAATTAAAATTAAAATTTAATTCCATAACCTACCCCATTGCAAACTGTAACCCCTTATCCCTTAAATATTATTTGATCATGCTTCATTGGCATCTTATGGGATTTGATTCCCCACATTACAGTGCATGACTGTGTGAATTCTATTAATAGAAAAATAATATGAAATATATATATAGTGGATTAATTTTTTTAAAATAAAGGTATATAGACATGTGTATTTATAGATATCAGGCCAGAGTATACTGAAGCTTAAAGAGAGAAAGTGAGAGAAATATATTTTACAAAATCCCAAAAACGTGTTATAGATATAAAATAAAAAATACATTTTAAGTAATTTTTTATATTTGCAAATTGCAAACATATGTTTAATTATTTCTCTAAATAAATTAAAGCATGTTTGTGTGACAAGTTGTAACCACCACCGGCATGAGTATGTGAAATAAAAAATAATTTTGATTGTAAGAAATTAAAGTGTAGCATAAATAAAGTGGTTGGTATTTGACAAATTTCTGTTTTTGGTACTTGAACGTGTTGAATGCGACTATACAATTTCCATATCTGTAAAATGTTACCATGAAATTTGAGGCATATTTGAAATGTGATCAAACAAATTAAAGTAGGCCACTATATCTTGTCTTTTGCTTATGGATTCATCCATCCATCTTGTTATTTTATATATACACTATGGTCCATGCAGATAATTAAATCAAGTAAGTTCATCATCATTATCTATATAGATTTATTGGTTTGTGTTGAAACAAATAAAATAAAATAAATTTACCAGATATATAGATCTTATTCAATTAAACTAGCTTATGTTAACTGAATTAACTAATATAACTAATCTATAACACTTATAACTAGCTGTAACAATGTTCTTTACATTCTTTAATTATACTCTCTTCAAACTCATAAGTGGTCTTGGAACTATTCTCAGTGATAAGAGTACCGAGCAACTCAACAAAAGAAGAAGCCATATTAAATAGGAAATATAATAGAGTGTTGAGTAACTATATAAGTAGAATGTGATTAGAGGGTAATTAGATTTCAACTATAACAGTGTGACAGTTGTTACAGACTTTTTTATAAGTAACAGTTTTGTAACTGTTTCAATTGAACTAATTTAGTTTAGTCTTTACAGTTTTTAATAAAAAAACCATCTCTCTCTCTCTCTCTCTCTCTCTCTCTCTCTCTCTCTCTCTCTCTCTCTCTCTCTCTCTCTCTCTCTCTCTCTCTCTCTCTCTCTCTCTCTCTCTCTCTCTCTCTCTCTCTCTCTCTCTCTCTCTCTCTCTCTCTCTCTCTCTCTCTCTCTCTCTCTCTCTCTCTCTCTCTCTCTCTCTCTCTCTCTCTCTCTCTCTCTCTCTCTCTCTCAGAGTCTCAATACCTTTCATGATATCAGAGCTCAGATCCACAACCATGGCTAAAGAACAAGTTGCGCAACCAAAATTTCTCTTCTTCCCCAATTTCAATGAAGTTCGATGAAGGTAACTTTTTGCAGTAGTGGAAAGATCAGGTTGAATCAATAATCAAAGGACACAATTTGTTGTATCACATCATTAGTGAAGGAATACTAATGTGATTCAAAGAAAACAGAGAAGCGAATCCTGGATTTTCAGTGTGGAAGAGGCAAGACGCTTTACTGAAATCATGGCTATTGGCATCGATGATCAAACCGTTCACAATCAAAATGGTAGGGTGCATATATGCGTATGAGGTATGGAAGAGGTTAGATGACCATTTTACTTCTCAAATTAAGGCAAAAATCATACAATTGAGGAACAAACTTAGCTTCATCAAGATTGGAAATTTGGTGAATGAGTATGTTCTTGCTCTAAAAGGAACTATAGATGCACTAGTTTCAGTTAGAGAACCAATGAGAGAAAGCGATTATGTGAATGCAATTTTGAATGGGCTAACAGAAGAATACATACCAGTAATCACTACAGTAATTGCAAGACCAGGAGACATCACAGTTGGTGAATTTGAGGCATTGCTCTTGACGCATGAGAGCATGCTGGAAAAATTCAGAAAACCAGAGGCTTTCATTCAAGCTAACATAGTACAAGGTTTCAAAGGAAGCTACAGAGAAGGTGACTTTCGAAATCGGGGTGGAAGATCAGGAAGAGGAGGAAGTTTCTCATACAATGATGGCAACAGATTTTCATGACAATTTTAGAACAATGAAGAATTTCACAATGATAAGTTTATAGGTGATCAGTTTCAAAATAATGGAAGATCTGATGGAAGGCCCTATCAAAATGGCTATTCAAGATCTGGTTACTACAACAATGCAGCAAGGACAACCACTCAATACAATGATAATTTAAATTTTGTGCAAAGGAACTATGGTAACAATTCAAGATACATGCAAAATGGTGAAGCCAGTAACAGAAGGGTAGTAAACAATGAAAGACCTGTGTGTCAAGTCTGTGACAAGGTTGGTCATACAACCAAAAATTGCTGGTACAGGTACGAGAGAAGCAACAATTTTAGACCTGGATCCAGTTCTCAAGTGGAGGTGCAACATTCTCAAGACTTACAAGGTCAACAAACAACTCAATCCTCCCAGGCACTGAAGCACTGCATGCAACTCCGTCAACTATCTATGACTCAAATTGTTACATGGACTCATGAGCAACACACTATATGACTCCAAATCAGCAAAATCTAATGGAAGGAGAGGCTTATGAAGGCTCGAATCAAGTGATTGTTAGAAACGGCTCAGGTTTATATATCAATCTTGTTGAAAAATCTAGTTTTAAATCTGATTTGAGCAATAGAGAGTATATCCTACAAAAGTTACTCTATGTACCTTTCACTCAGTTTGAGTCACAACTTATCAAAAGCGGAGGATGACAATGATTTCTATAAAAATATATGTATTTGTTCGCTACGTGAAATGTGAACCACATAAAGCATTTTTGTATTTATTTTATCTCTTAGAAATTGGATATCTAATTAAAAATATTTTATCTTATTATGCAAAATTGAATTGGCCGCAAGCAAGATTGTATTCATCTTATCACAAAATTTAGTTGGAAAATTTTAAAACTTTATCTATAATTTCATAAGCAATTTTTTTTTATGATCCATTGAAGGTGGTCTATTTTTTGAAATACCAAGACACTAAGTTCCTAAATATACATAAAATCGTAACAACAATTTTTTGTCTTCTAAATTTACAGTCTAGTCAAATTATGAAATTATGAAATTATGAAATTATTTCACTATTTATTTCACTATTTATTTCACCAAATTATGAAATTATTATTTTGGAATACAAACTTTTTCCTTCTTTTTTTTCCCATTAAGATTTGAAAGAGGAGGGTACAAATTAACTCGGATCCAATTAATATTGATTAAGATGGCTCTCCGATCCATTCATGCATGCATGCATGCATAATGTAAATGCAGTATCCAAAGTTGAATATGATTCCTATATATTCATATATAAACTGTGCTTTAATTTGAATGCAGTATATATATTTATTACTATGTCCTTTTCAAGGGTGCAATTATAATTATATAATATATGCATGATGAATGAAATAATTAATAATATTGGATGACACGTTCCACTTGAAGCGTGAAGGAGTTTGTGAAACATCAAACATGGAAGCTAAGGTAATGGAACATAAAATGAGTTCAATTAACCGATACCAACCGAAATTAACGGCTTTCTTTTGAAAAGTACCTAGACATAAAACTGCTACATGCTGTTTTAATTACTAGATTCTATAGGGGCTATTTATTCATTTTAACGGAAGAAACGTTGCATGTTTCATGTATATATATACATACCTTGTCGTCGATTAATTAATTTCATATGTATATATATGAATAGGTTTTGTTGTCTCTTGAAAAGAGTTGAATTTCAATAAGTGATTTGATAACAACTTTTGGTTCTGTTATAGAATCACTTTCTAGTCGCTTTCATGTTTTATTTGGTAACTTTTTTTTTTCACGAATTTTCGATACTTATTTAGACAAATTAGTTAGTTAACCACTAGACTAACTCAACTTAATTTAGTAAGTTTAATTATACTCGTTATATTGTGTCTATATATAAAATAGAATTTAATTTAGAAGCAGTGACAGCTATTTAATTTAGTTAGTTTGTTTAGATAATTATTCATATGTTGAATATTAAAAATAATTATTTTTGTTGCTATAGTGATACATAATTGAATATACATATAAATTTTTCACATTTTTAGTATATTAAAATTAAATTCATAAAAAATATAAATTTGTTGAGAATATAAATAAAATTTAATTTTGATAAATAGTATATGTTCATTTAATTATATCTTGTCACATTAACAAAAAATAATTATTTTTTATTTTGACATAGTATAAATAATTATTAAAAAAATAAATATAATTAAATGATTATGTAAAATATTTTATAGTGTCATTAATGTATTAACATTAAACTCATATAAAAATGCTTGGACGACAAATTAAGAAATAGAGGAGACAATTAAGACTTTTTTATGTTTTAGGATAATGACATTACAATGCAATAACGAGGATGTTGTTAAATTCACAAGATATGCTGTTCGATTCCACTTCGTGAATTAGACATTATTATTGTTGTTACTGTTTACGAACAATTTATATAATAATTTGAGATATGTCTTATGATTTTTCTAAATGGTTTTTTACACTTTCAAAATAATAATAAAAAAGACACAATAATCAGATACATTTTTATCATATCGCCTATATATTATTATCTTCAGCATTCATATCAATCAGACAAAAACTGTATCAAGTTATTTATAATGATTATCATCATATAACTATACATTTAAGTTATTTATTATACCCATTATCATCAGATAAGTATATACATTTTTTTTTTAAAAGGAGGAACTTCAATGTAAGATAAAATTATGTATAATTTTATATAATTGTCCTTAATTTATTAATTATTACTTTTTGATCTCCTTTTACCTCTACTCTCTATTTAATAGGAATAAAACCTTTTTATTAAAAAAAATTAATATACTTTAATTATTTAAGGATAAACAAAATTTAAAAATAAGTAATACTTATTATAAAAAATGTAAATAATAATTAATTTATCACTCCTTTTTATTTTAATTTTAAGAGAGGAAAAGGAGAAACAAAGAAAAGACTAACACCTAATAAAATGAATCCCCATTCCCCTCTCTCATGAGTAATTGTGGAGGAAGTGTGTGTTGTGTGGGCTAAATAAAGGATCATAGAATTAGGTCAAAACAACTTGAGCCCAATTCCATCTATCTCACTCTCTGATCAATCTTATCTTATTATCAATGACCCCATCAATATGGTTTTTGTCATGAAAAACCCAATTTGGATAACACTACCAACCAACATCATGCGTGTGACTATTATGTGTAGTAATAAATAAATAAATCAAGTTGGATTATTCTACTGATTAGTTTATTAGTCTGCTTAAACAAGTGTTGGGATCGAAGTTCGAGTTCCACCTTGTATATGCAGCAACCTATTGGCTAGTGACAGACTCTTAAAGAGAGTTCAGATCCGCAACGAATTAGTCATTGTCCTGTCGGATTTGAGGATACTATGGGCAACAAAATAAATAAATAAATACAAAATTAACCAAATTTAATACAGTTGGTCTATTGGTTAGTTTATTAGTCCGATTAAATATGAGTTAGCAAATATTCAAATCCCACCATGTATATGCATGTAATAATTTACTGGTTAATGGTAAACCATTAAATAAAATACAGATCCGCAACAGATTTGTCATTTGTCTGGCGGGTTGAGAAATACCATGAGAAACCAGAATAAAATACAAAACTTTTGAATCTTGTCTTGTATATGCAGCAGTTCAATAATTAACTACAAACCCTTAAATATAATTTAGATTTACGACAAATTAGACTTTAACTTTTTTAAATTAAAAAATATTGTGAAAAAAAAATAAATGCAAAATTGTTAGATAAGAAGCTAAACATCAGATATTGATTTCTTGATTTAAATTTGTTTTGGATTTTTATAAAATATTTTTTATTTTAATTTAGTAAAACGTAAAAAGTTGTTTTAGTTTCTGCCATAGTATATAACTTGTTAAGTACATCAATACTGAACTGGACAAACTAACGATATGAACTAAAATAAATATCATTTAAATTATATTGGATTAAAACCAAAAGAAAAATTTTATAAGGATCAAAATGTAAAAAAGTAGATATTTTATAAGGACTAGAAATTTATTTAATTTAACCGTAATTTATTTCATTTTCAATACTATCAAGAAAGATTTTAGGTCTTTTACAATTTTAATTTTCTTTTATCCTTTTATTCTTTATTGGTTGGAAATAACTTTTTATAATTTTTTTCTTTTAATAATCCCAATTTTTTTCCTTTTTCATTTCCTTTTGCTATAATAATAATATGCACTTTATTATTATATAATTATTATTATTACCTTCCGATCGTAAAAAGCCAAAGAAAAATATTACGCATATCTCCCACTTAAATATCATTAATTGACTCTATTGTTTTCTACTGAGATGGCGACTTTTTCCTTCTTAATTTATTTAATTTAATTGTTGTTCATTTATTTATGAGAAAATGGGACCCACAAATTCCTGTTTATTTACACGGGTCTTCATCCTTTTTAATTTATCCATAACAATCCAAGCAAAGCTTTAACTGCAAAATCGGTTACAAATTTTACAATGTGAATAGGGATTTAATTTTTTCAAATTTATGAGTTTGAGATACATCAAAATCTTGCCTATTAAATTTTGTTAAACATATATAATAAAACATATAATAATAAAGTTGTTTTTTAAGTATTATTATCCAAAATTTGTTCATTATTATTTGGACATTATATAAATTTGGCTTGAGTGACTACAGGTTTGGTTTGATGACACATTCTTGTGTCTCTAGATATTAATTCTTTGATGTGTATGTGAGTGAGATAAAATAAATAGAATTTTGTTGATAATTTTGATCAGTAATATAATTAATCAGTATAAATATTAAATTATTTTTAACAAATAAATTTTATTAATTTCTGTATATAAATTCTAATGAATATATAGATATAAATTATGTTGATTCATATGCACGTAAATTCTAATAATTATAAATGTAAACTATGTGTTTTATGTATATAAATTTTAATAAATATTAATATAAATTATTATTAACTAAATATTAATATATATTATTTGTCAAAGATATAATTCTTCAGGTATTGTTTTATGAATTTAAATTTTTAAAAAGAGAAATTATATGACATAATATCAAAATTTTTATGATTTAAAAATTTAGAGTTTGATTTTTGTTAATTTCAAAAGAATGAATTCAGCATAAAAAAAAGTTTATACAAAAATATATGCAAATTCAAAATAAAATTCTTGTATAAAAGACGTGTTAAGAATATAACTATTCATGTATCCCCTCTGATTAATAAAAATATTTAGAAAAAAATAATTAATTTCATTACATAGTAACAGAATTTATCCAATCTAATATTATTGGAACACTTACCTACAAATATTCACACTCTAAACAATCATTTTTCTAAGCGTAAAAAACATGAATTACAAACCTTACATTAAGAGAAAAATTTATAAAAAATTTATAAATACGAAACATCTTTCATAACCCCATAAACTAACTTTTAAGATTGAATTAACTTAAGTTAATCTCAATTCTAATACTATCTCTTATTATTGTAATTCAATTCCAAATATAGTTACATAGATTGCCTCCCATTGTACAAGAACAATGCTTTGAACATAACACTCATCATATGGTAGCCATGAAAGAGGAATATAATGCCTTGATAATGAATATATAACACTTGGCATTTGTTGATCTTCCATTTCACTCAACTATATATTGTAGGTTTTGACAATATATACCATCAAAAAGTACAAGACCAACCAAAGGCTGTCATCAACTTAAGGGAATCCATTATAGTCAGATTTAATTTATAGTCTAAGGTTGCCCATTAAAGCAATTTGACTTCAATCATGCATCTTTAGATGAACATTTTATTTTTCTCTTTCTCTTAGTTAATGTAATTAAGTAGAAGGCTCATTTTCTTGTAACCAAATGAGAGAATTTGCTTAATTTCTTAGACCTACAAAATCCTTCTCCTATTATTATTATTATTATTATTATTATTATTATTATTATTATTATTATTATTATTATTATTATCACTTACTTGGAAGAGAAACAAAGAAAAGAAATTGGAGTTAGTTGATGATAGTGGACCAGTCAAGATGCACTACATAAGAAGATGAGGAGTTTGAAAACCACAAAATGGTAATAGAAATATTTTAACACCTATAAAATAAATTTCAAAAGAAAACAAAATCTATCATAATATCCAAAAAATTATAGATAAGAAATTAATTTTAGTATACTAACATTATAAAATAATTTTATAAGTACATATAATTACACATATAATATCACATCAACAAAAATAATCACAGTTTATATTAACCACATGAATAAAAAAAATGAATTAGACAATTATATTATAATATCAGTACATAAAAAAATTCATCTTTTAAAATATAATCTAAACATGAATAAATTCAATATAGTATAATTTAATATCATTTTACTTATAGTTAATTAAATCTTTGCAAAACATTCATAATAATATTTCAAAAACCAAAATAAAAAAAAAAACACTAAAATTTTGAGAATTTATTCTGTCAACATCACTAATTTACTATTGTCATTACTACTTCAAAATTTTCCAACCTCTCATTATTATTATGCGCCCACACATCCTTTATATATAGCTTCACACCCCCTCTCAATTTTTCTGTCAGACTTTTCTTCACTCACTTTCTTTTCATATAACAAATAAACTCATCAAAAACTTTATTATTTTCATACCATCATTTATTTTTTATTTTTATTTTTTTTCAAGTTACTACTATATGATGGCTGCTTTTTCTTCATACCAATATCACCCTAATTTTCTTCCTCTTGACTCTACATTCTTCCAAAACCTAAACACAACAACAACAACTAGTGTTCCTATTCCCCAATCAATTCTTCATCATCATCAAGAAGAAGGGTTCTCTGATTTCAATAATAATACTATAAGCTGTGTTGATCAAATAAGCTCTTGCAACAAGGTTTCATTCATAAGTAATAGTGACAATGAGCCTTCAAATGTTTCTGTCACTACAAGAAACAACCTTAGTCCTCAATCTTCCATGGTAGTTGATAAGCTTGAAATTGGTGAACAAGTTACTCAAAAGGTCACTACTATGGAGAGGAAGAGAAGAACTAGACATGGATCTTCTCCCATCACTACTAATCCCCAATCTAAGGTTTTTTTTTTTAAATTTTATTTTTATGCTACTTTTGTGTTCTAATTTTAGTGTTGCGCTTTGTAAAAAGCGTCGCAAAAAATAAAATAATAGAAATACATTTAACGATTTTATTTGATGACTGTTTTGTAACAGAAATATGTATGCCTAAAAAAATAACATATTCTTTCAATTTTTCATATTACAATTTATTTGAATTTTTTTATCTTATTTTTGTTTTTTTTTTATTCAAAATCACTTGTTGAATAGGAAAAAAAATACTAAGACGTCTTATTTTTTTGTTTTTGTTTTTTTATAATTTGAAAACACTTGTTGAATAAAGTAGTCTCTATATTTATATCTTGATATTGTTGATTAATATTACATGTTTATAACTTCTTATAATACATCTTATAGTATGCTATATGAAAAATAAAATTGATTAATGTTTATTAATGACTTAACTATTTTGTTGATTATTGTAGGATGGAACAACAAGGAAGAGAATGAGGAAGAGCAATAATAATAATGGCGGTGGTGTGGTGAAGAATAAAGAAGATGAGAAAGCAAAAGATAATAATAATAATAATAATAATAATAATAATAATAATAATAATAATAATGGTAGTAATGAAGAAGAGGAGCCACCAAAAGGGTATATCCACGTCAGAGCAAGAAGGGGTCAAGCTACTGATAGCCACAGCCTTGCTGAAAGGGTAACAATTAACTACCCTCCTTCTTTCTTGAATTTACTATAATGCCCCTGCCTATTATAGTAATTTTTCATATATATTTTTTTTTAAAATATTTAATAACAAAAAAATAAACTAAAAATAATTAAATTTTTTATTAGTTTAATATTCATTCATTATTATTAGAATTAATAAATATTAAATAAGATAAATTAAAATTATTTTTTTAATTTTTATAATATTTTTTTTCAGGTGAGAAGAGAGAAAATAAGTGAAAGGATGAAGATGTTGCAGCGGCTTGTGCCAGGCTGTGATAAGGTAGGGTTTAGTCATTTATTTATTTATTTATAGTATTTATCTCTAATTAATTAATTATGTTGTTGGTTGAGACATTTTTATCTTAGATGTTCTTTCAAAGTTATTGTGACAGCTTATATAATTTGTTTTTTTGTTTTATAAATAGGTGACTGGGAAGGCCCTTATGTTGGATGAAATAATCAATTATGTTCAATCTTTACAGAATCAAGTAGAGGTATAAACAAACAAATAAATAAATAATATAACATTATTGTAATTTAATTGTTCAATACACATACATACACAATTCCTAAAATTAAATATATGTAATTAACCTAAAACATCTTGGTGCAGTTCTTGTCTTTGAAGCTTGCTTCGGTGAGTCCCATTTTCTATGACATGGCAACAGATCTAAACACTACTCTCTTGGTTAGACCTGAGGTAATTAAAATCATATTATATATATATATATATATATATATATATATATATATATATATATGTTAAGGTGAAAACTCAGCTGCAGTCGATTTTATGTAAAGTTGATAATTGAGAATCGTTAAATGAAAATTTAGTCAAATCAGTTAAATCATCTAACCGCTCTCCGTAATCAACTTCACATGAAGTCGACTGCATCTGAGTTTTCACCCTATGTTAATATTGATTCAGTATAAAAAATGTTAAATTTATTATATGTATGGCTGAAATTTTTACATCATTATTATAATGTATGTAGTAATTAATAAATTCTATATTAGTTAATTTTAATATAATGAAAATTAACTTCATCTATCTCTTTGTGTTTTTTTTTTTTCAGAAATTAAACATCCAAAATTGCAGCAGCTCTAACATCCAACAAACCACCAAAACCAGCACCCTACCTGCCGCCGTTGCCGCCGCCACCACCGCCACCGTCTTCCCCACCGCTAATGATCACTATCTCTTGGATAGTAATTCAGCTTCAGTTTTTCTTCAAGCCCAGAAATCAAATGTCTTCTCCATGGTAAAAAAAAAAAAGACTGAAATAAAAAATAAATAAAATGGGGTTTAATTTTTTTTCTGACAAACAAAAACATCATTTTCAGGAGAACGGTAGTCAATTCTGGGACACAGAAGAGCAAAGACAAAAATTTCTTCATCCATATGAATTCATCAACAACAACAACTTATGTTCCTTTCATTAGTATTAAATTCACACCAACAATGCTAGCTACAAACATCTTGTAAGCTCTCAAATCCTTATTCTTTTTTTTTTTAATTTTCATATATTCTCTACTAAAATTTCTCCTAAGTATTAAACGAAGAAAAACTTGATTTTACTTTTAAAAATTCCAAAAATTAATTATATCTATTTTTCCCTTTTAACATTTATTATTATATTAGTATTTACCATTATAAAATTGTTTAAAATTTTTACATACTTATTGTATTATTCAAAATAATGTTAATATTTATACTGACTATTTTATATTTTTTGAACTTTCCAGGGATTCAGCTTTTACAGTAGGTAATTAATTAATTAATTAATTAATTAAGAATATCCCAAATTAAAGAAGCATGGAGCAGAAGAAAGCAAAGATAAATTATGGCATCCAAAGAAGTGTTCTTTAGTCCATGAGATTAAAGGGGTGACATTTGAAGTTAAAAGGGTATCAAAATTAATGGAGAAGGAGAAACAAAAAAGGACAGATCAGAAAAAATTCCGACCAAATAAGACCATATCTTTTCTAGATTCATTGTTCTGTTCCTGTCATTTTGATAATAATATAGTTGTTCTTTTTTTTAATTATTATTATTTTACCTAAGCTAGCACGAATTCCGAGGGACTATAACATATATGTCAATGCTACTCTGAACATTATTGGACATTGAAAATTTATTATGTATGTCGTCTATGTAAATGAAATTATATATTAATTATTGATTATTGATGATTAATTATTAATTATATTAATTAAGTTGTTGTGGCAGTTATTATTATTCCGTTGGTACAGTTACTTTGACCGTTATTATTATTGAGAAATGAGAGGTTGATGCTACATGCTACTATGCTTGTCAATGGGTGCTATTCTGAATCATGTTCTTGACATGACGTACGAACTAGTTATCTTTATTATGTATATGTATCTGCAGAATCTTCAGAGTTTTATTTATTTGGCACCACTACATTATTTTATTTTTATTATTTATAATAATATTCAACCTTCAATGTTGATAACTGTATTTATATATATAGCGGTGGTTTTTTCATGATTTTGCAGCGGTTTTAAATCTTAAAAAACATTTGTGGTATTTAATTTGGTGGAACCCTAATCTTTAAAGTGTTGGAAAATTGTTTTTGCAGTAATTATACTAACAGTTATTTAATTAATAAGTTTAAAAAAATAATTGCAGTGCTTTGAAACTGTCGCAATTTTTTTGCAATTTTAAAAATAATTTATTGTGGAGGTTTGTAATTATCATCATTTTTACAATTATATTTAAAAGATTATTGTTTTACAAAGTTGTTCAATTTATTCTACATCCAGACAAATGGGGGAAAAAAGGAGACTATGGAACTTGTAAAAATTACTACTTTACAAAGTTGTTCAAATATTTCTTTAAAGAACAAGTTTTTCTTTCCTATAATAAAATTTAAAATTTAATTTGTAAAAAAAAAAAGATTTTTTCATTAACTAACCATTTATCATTAACACTATAAAATTGATCATTATCTCATTAGAATTATAAATAAAAATGCCTCAAAAATAACAAATTAAAGAGAAACATCAAGATGACTAAAATATCATATAAAAAAATAATAACAAATAAAGACCCTAAAAATAAAATGCACATTTTGAGAAATAGTTTTACAGTACAAATAGTTCTACTCAATTTTAAACGAATTAGGAATGTTTCTAATTAAAAAAAAAAACTTATAATTTGAGGGGGGGGGGGGAGTTAATAAACAATGTGTCTATTAATGATCTATTTTGTATTTAAAAAGGTATATAATAATAGTAATAAATGTGAAATTAATTAAGAACTCAAGCATATGCTAAATAAGTCTTAAAAAGGTAAAAATAAAAAATAAAAAAAGAAAGAAAATGTTCCATGATTTGAGAATGCATGTGATATAGTACAAATAAATAAATAAATAAATAAAACAAATAAACAGAAGATATGAAGTACTTGGCATGTTGCATTGTGTGTTCATTGAATCACAGACTAAAATTTGGAGTGGCATCAGTGTCAAGTACAGAAAATGACCCTTAACAAATACAATTATAATTAGAACAAACCAGACTTTGCTTCCATTTCATCATAAACTTTATTACTTGACTATGAAAATGAGAAATTCCAATTCCTCATGCAACAATTGCTAGAAATAATTATCGCATACACACCATTATTTACATAAATTTAATGATAGATATAGAACTTTAATTTATGCATGTTACTACGTAAGGTGTCTCATTATAATATTAAGATAAAATATATTTTTTCTTAATATTTGTAATTTTTAAAAAAAATAATTCTAACATTTTATTTTATTTTATTTTGTTCTTAATATTTTTTATTTATTTAATTTTATTTTTAATATTTTGGATTTGTATCAAAACTATTTTTAAAAATTTTTAAATTTGTCCCTAACATTTTACATGAAGTTAACGTCCAGAAGTAATTTTGACACAAATTAAAAATATTAGAAACAAAATTAAATGCAACTAAACGTTAAGGATTAAAAGTATATTTTATCCCAAATATTATTATGTGTAGATAACTTTTTTTCTTTTCTCTTTTATTAGAAATATAAACATGTACTTTTTTATTAATTTAAATTTTTAATAGAAGCAATTTTATATATGATATCAAAATTTTTGTGATTGAAAAATTTAGAGTTCAATATTTGCTGAATCACAAATAAGATAAAAAAAAATTAATGCAGGGTAAATAATAAAAAAGGTCTATGTAAAAATTTGCGTAAATCCAATAAAAACTCTTACGTAAAAAAACGTGTTAAATATATAACTATTCATGTACTTTATTTTATTAGTTTAAATTTTTAGAAAAAATTATTTTATAAAATATTTTAAGTATTTTTACTTGTTGAATCCTGTTAAGATTAAGATGTTCAATCTTTTCGTCTCCAAATTTAAACTTTATTCTTCCTTTATTTTTATCAGTTAACTAATCAAAAATTGTATAACTAGGGTAGGCTCTTGTGTCCCTGTCAAGATTGATAATAATATATACATCTGGGAGACAGATTCTGGTGTGAAATTGAAGAGGGATTTCTTTTTGACAAGTTGGAATTTGGTTTGACATTGTATATATCTTTCTATGTATCCATATATATCCTTGCATGCATCTTTTTTGAGACAAAGATTATCTGCCGCAATATCCACGCACTAACCGCCATTTCTATTCTATCTTACTCATCTTCGTTGTTTGCTTGCTCTCCACCAATTAATCTAACTATATATATAGTATAAGACAAATGAAAAACTATAAAAGATTTAATTTTTAATTAAGTAATTAATATTAATCAATTTTTTATTATAAATTATCTGTTAACTTTTATTTTTGAAGAATTTAAGATTAGTGTATAAAATTTAAAATTTAGGTAGAGATAACAACAAATATGATAAGATTTAAGTTCTATTCTAATCTTATTTGCAGATTTAAATTTCTTAATAATTTAAACTTTATTTGTAACTTAAATCTCTCAATTCAATCATATCCAACTCAATTTACAAAATAATTTAAACACAATATTTAGTCCTCTTATATTATTTTATTATATCAAATATTATTTATTTATGATTAATAAATTCAATTACTAATTTGGTGGCACTAAACATTTAGACAAAAGATAGGTATTTAAATTCAAATATTTTTACTCTCTCTCTATGTATATGTGTCTGCGTGTGTCTCGAAATCTAATTTTATTCACTGTAGATTAAATTACCAACCTACTCTGAATTGATTGGATCGGATTGGATATCTGCAAATGTAAGTTATGTTGTCAATCCTAACCCTAAATTTAGATTTTAAAATAAAAAAAGTTGGTTGATATTGGCTAAAAAAATTAGGCTTTCTAATCGAACTCATAAAAAAATCTATTGAAAAATTTAATTTAATTTAATACTACATTTCATTTAATAAAAAATTAAATATCATGATGTAGTAGTCAATATTCTAAACTTTATATGTTTATATAATATTTTTCTTATTAGGATATATTTATTTAGCAGGTAATAACAATGGTATTAAAAAACTAAGCTCCATGAGTTATGAATGTAATTTATGAAAAAAAATTGCTGTTTTTACATGAAAAAATCTTTTCAAGCTTTTTTAAGGTGGAAAAAGTATATATTTAGAACTGCTTTTTTTGTATTTTCTCGTAAAAGACCCAGCTGATTTTTTTTTTTTGTCGAATCCAATTGAGGTATTAAAATGTAAGTTAGTAAAATCAACCCCTCTTAATTAATAATTTAATAATTTTAAAATCATATTGAGAAAAAAATAATATTTCCCCCATCCCAAAAGACATTAAAACAGCAATAGTCACTTGAAGGGCATGCTTAAACAAATCTGAAGCCAAAGCCAAAATATACTCTCTCTCTCTCTCTCTCTCTCTCTCTCTCTCTCTCTCTCTCTCTCAAATAATCAAAATATGATACATGCATGTTCACATAAAAAGTGAAGTAGTATTTATGATAAATAAAAGTCAAGGAAGATCGATAGACATAAGGCTTACAACTAATTAAGAAAAAAAAAACAAATGAACCCAATCAATGAATATAGCGATATACATAAATCAAAGTTAGGGAGAGATAACATAAAAAATAAATAAATAAATAAATATATAGGGTTCCATCCCTAAGGCAACAACTATAAGAAAAAATTGGCCCTTAAGGTCTTGCCTCTATAGAAGTAGACAATCCATGTGGATTTTGTGTTCCAATTGTTTTCTTTGTGTCGATTTTGTTGTTGAATTGTGTCTTCACCAATCATATATATTATGCATCAATCTTGTTATATGGGTCCTTTCTAGTTCATGCTCTTCAGAGATACATTAATTTGATAAAAACTAAGTTTTGAGGTCAAGTACAAAATGCTGCTACTTTTTCTTTCAACAAGCTAACAAAACATAGAGAGAAAAAAAAAAAAAAAAAAAAAAACACATTCAACTCTTTAATTCAATCAGTCATGTCCAACTAATAAGCTTGTTCTAGCTAGCTAGAGTACCTATATTCATTCTTGCTATTTTTGCAAAAGAGATTTTATTTCTTGTGAGTGATTAATAATTAATATCCACAGTGTTGTGGTTGTATTTAGTTGTATACACAAATATATATATATATATATATATATATATATATATATATATATATATATATATATATATAATCATAATCGCAATTTAAAATCTTGGATATTCGTCGAAAAAGTTTAGGGAACTAACATTAATTCAACTAATAAATTTAAAAATCAGCTAATAAATGAACATTAAAAAGAAAAATTTAAAATTAGAAACAATAAAAATATCTAAAAATAATCAATAGAAAGAATATTTGAGAGTAAAGCAAAATAAAATTAAGTTAGAATTTAGAATTTATGATTTGGAATTAAGAATTTATGGATTTAGAATTTAAATTTTAGAATTTAAAATTTAAAGTTTAGAATTTATGATTTAAGATTTAGATCCAGTGGTTAATTGGTAGTGGTGGGTGACCTGTGAGTGTTGGAAAGAAAGTAAAATAAATTTTAAAAAATAAAATTTAAATTTAAAATTTAAAATTTAAAATTTAAGTTTAAAATCTAAAATTTAAGACTTAGAATTTATGATTTAGAGTTTAAAGTGGTCAATTAATAATAATAGATGATCATAATGATGCCAGATGAAACTGAGTACTAGAAAGAAAGAGAAATAAGTGAGAAAAAATTAAAGAGTATTCAAAATAAAATAATAAATAATTGGATTTGTTTATCTATGGGTTGAAGTTAGTTATTTTTTATTAGCTCTCTAATACATACACTTATTTAAATAACATTGCATCAACTTTCAAATCATAAACACAAAATTTAAATGAGGACCATATTTTAAAACCCTAGCAGTAGAGTCTAGCTAGAGCCCACCAATAACCTAAAGTAATTATTCACATACAATAAATTGAGGGATATAATAGCAACATGGTTGATTAATTTATGTATATCACATTATTTCCAAAGTTAAATCATGATACATCAATCCTGTTTTATGGGCCTATGCATTGTTTCATCATATTTATTTAGTTTCTTACTTATATTAGCACCTATATTAATAATGAACCAACCAAAATCAACTTGGATCCATCTAGTAATTCACTCGTTAATTTACTTAAGTAAATATTAGAGATTCGAACTCATCTTATGTATGAAGTAACTCATTGATTAGAAATAAACTCTTAAATAATAAAATTCTAATTTACGCCAAAATAGTCCTTGATCTGTCGAACCGAAAGATATGACAAAAAAATAAATGAAAACCAACCAAAGAAAGCAATATTAAAATAAGTTGAAATACACTTTTCCCATCCAAATCCAAGTTGAGAAGACAAGGTGTTGCCAATTGTATTAGTAACACGCAGAAAATTGTTATTACTAGTTAGTGCCCAAATTGAAGAAGTGAATGCTGTACATATATTTGTTGCTCACCAACACATCCATCTGCAATATAGGGGTCCCTTTGTTTTATTTATTTAATTTAACTCATAGCTAGGGTCCTCTATCATGAACTGACAGACAAGAAATGTAGCTCTGGCATTGTCTTTTGGCACATAAAACTTCTGTCCTAAATTAAGAGACTGCCAATAAATCAATAGGTTAAGTGAGAAATTATCATTATCAAATTAATTAACTTATATATTTTATGTTAACATTTTATCATAATAAATTTAGGGTTTCTCTTAGTGTATTTGAATGCTCACTGAATAATTCAACAACCAATACACTTTCTTTTCACCAACCAACCATAAGCTCAAGCACTTATCCATCATTGTTCATTTAATGTTGAAATTAAGTATAATTAATTATATTTAAATAGATAATATATCTTTCAACAGTAATATTAAAAAAACAAAAAAAATTAAAATTTATTTTATTTAGTATTCATTAGTGGTTACAATAATTAATAAATATTAAATAAAATAAATTTTAATTATTTTTAGCTAATTTTTATTATTATCGAATATTTGTTATCTTTCAAATAAAACAATTCTTAAAATAACTTATGAGTATTATTTCTATGAAACCTGGCCTTATTAATTTCCAAGTTCCTTATTGATGTAACATGTTACCTTAACTATATTGCAGAAGTAAAATAAAGAATTCAACTAGGACCCAACACGGTATCCACTAATTTCAACCAACAAACAGATAAACTCATTTATTTATAATTATCATTTTACATTTTTTTTTATTCTTTCTCACTTTTTTTCTTTCCTCCCAACAAAATTTCAACCACTCACCCACTACCACTGCCAATGGCTACTATCCTGCAATTGTTTCAGACTACCTTTACTTTTAAATTCTAAATTATAATCAATTTTAAATTTATTTTTACTTTTAAATAATATTCTTTTTACTATTTGATTTTTGGATATTTTATTATTTTTAATTTTGGATTTTTTTTCATATTTTTCTTCAATTATTAGTTATTTTTAAATTAACTGGTTAAATTAATATTGGCTCTTTAGACTTTTTTCTAAAATAAAGTAAAAAAATAGAAGTGGTTCCAAACTTTCAAGTTTCAATTGATTATTTTTCTATCTATTGAAATCCGGCTGAAATTTCTAAAAAAGTTATACTCTCTCAAAATAATTTTATTTATTTTTTAACAAAATTAAAATTATTAATTAAGATAGAAATCAAGGTAGTTACTACATCATCATCATTATTATTATTATTAAGAAATCTTTCGCATCATTCATCAAAAAATATATCCACCAAAAAGAGGTATTTACATCTTTATAAGATATGTTTTGTTTAATTTTCTCTCTAATGTATTAATGTGAGACTTCATATTCCACCCCTAATGAAGCCTAATGTGATGAAAAGAGTTGAAGAAATTTCTAATGTGATAACAACAATAATTAAAAAAAAAATGCAGAAAAAGGTTTCTTGGATTGCAAGAAACTATAATAGAGAGAAGAATTGTGAATGAAAACTATATTGAATTTATTCTATTGTTCAATATATGTACATGGACTATATACTAAGTGACTCCATTGGTATTATCCTCAATTGCGAGCACTGATTCATTGGAGCTATCCAGGTTTTATTTTTGAGAGTAGGAATGATGATAAAACTCCTACATTCACCCATCAAAATGTGTTCATAAGCAAAAGATATTCATATCTTTATAAGATAAATTTTGTTCGTCTCTCCAATAAATAGGTGATTTACATTTTCTTATAAAAAATATTCATTTTGAGAATATGCTGACCAATAAAAAGCAATTTAAATTATATCCACATAAAATCCTGTGTAAATATCACACGGATTTATTTGGATTTTTTTAAATTTTTCTTTCAAACACTATATAAATAAAAGTGAAAGACATAGCATACTCTAAAAATATGTTATATAACCTTAATATTTATTATATATACCTCTTGAATATCTACTGACTTGATCATTGACATTCTTTAAAATAAAAAAAATTTGCCTTAATCTTTGGTCTTATTATGTTTTGATCCTATAAATTTATGTTCTACAAATATGAAATGTTTCAAATCCAAAACAATATCCTTTTTAACCTTAAAAGAAATTAAATTAGTGTGATTCATCCTAAAATTTAATTGTTAGTTTTTTAGTTGAATAAACCACTTAATTATTATAGTACTTTACAAACTTCAATTTGGGATCTAATTAACATATATATACCTACATTATTGTTAATTTGATGGCCACTCTTGGATCTTTACTGGATGAAAAAAACAAAAATATTTGCCCTGAATAAATTATTAATTTCCCAAGCTAGGTCTCACATGTGTGGCAATGAGGTTCTTATGCTTCATCAATTTAAGAAAAATTGCATGCGACATATCGTCAATGCATGCATGCATGGCACTATATCTAGCTAAACTAATCAAGAAACTTAATTTTGGTACATACCTACTAATTAATGATTAAATAATATATATATCAACTAAAAAATTCAGTGCTGTCACACTCGTTGATGAAAAACATCATCTAAATTTCTTTTGATTAAATTAAAGCAAACAAAATAATGACAAAGAACTGAAAGAAGTGATAAGCTTAATCAACTTGTCTGTCTTTATAGCTAGATGACAAACTGTATATATAGGGATTTTCATTAAATAATCATGATGATTAAGAAAGTTCTTAATTATTATAATAATTATTATTAACTTCAGAGTAAGGACTTAATACCAAGTCCCATCAATGATGACCAAATTTTGGTGAGATTATGTGATTATTATGTTGGTCTAATCCAAATTTTAAAGTTATAATACGTACCATAAGTACCATTATGCTTTACATGATCATTTAATTTGCTTTTCATATAGTTTCAAAGATCATAATCATTGTACATGATACATATATAAATCGGTGAAAATTCAGGTACAATCGATTTCACGTGAAGCTGATAGCTAAGAGTCGTTAGATAAAAATTTAGTCAAGTCAGTCAAATCATATAACGGTTCGCTCTCAGTTATCAACTTCAGTTGATTACACATAAGTTTTCCCCTCTTATGTATATAAAAAAAATTAAATAAATACAAAACAAAAATCAATCACTTAATTTAACTATATGTTTATATATATTTATTCATGTATTTTTTAACTAAATAATTAGTTGCCAAAATAATCAAACATGTTATAATAATAGAATATATAATCAAATTTATTTATAGTAATATAATAATTGACAAATACGTATTTTTATATTCGTGATTAATTTTTTTTGTATAATTAATTAATTAAATTGTTGAAGCTAAGCTAAGGTTTTGTCGGGTACGAATTGTATATATGCAGTGATGTCTCTATTTATTTGGTCAAGTTGTATGCAGCTGTGACATTGACATAACAACTTTTTCCCAACAAACCAAAAACAGTGATTAAAACATAACAGTGGTGCTTAGGTACATGATTAATATATATATTAATTAAAAAAAAAGAAAAGAAAAATGTGTACATAGACAGAATTAACCACTCAGGCATTATTTTTTTTTTTAATTTTTAGTCAACGGAAAAGGTAAAATATTATCTTCTTTAAGTAATTTCATAAAAAGAAAAATATCTACACATTAATATTTCAAATTTTAAATTTGATATGACTTGCCAAAAACACGGCAAAGTCGATAGGAAACATCTTAAAGACATATACGTTATGCTGTATCTTCAACTTGATCTTATAAAGATTAATTAATTAATTAAGTTACAAAAAATAAAGAAATTTTGACTGATAAAAAAAATTATTAAAAAGATATTTATTTACGTATTTTTTTATTAGTTTAAATTATTTAGAAAAATAAATTTTATAACATAATATTAAAATTTTTATGATTTAAATTTTAAAAATTTAATCTTTATATAAAAAATATATTAAAAATATAATTATTTATGTGCTATTATATATATGAGAGAGAATTTCTATTAGACAGAAAAGCATGGTGCCTATGGCTTTGATTATATATTTCTTTCAACTAATCAACTTCTTTTTTTTGTGTCTAGAAAGATCCACAATACATATATATATATAAAATCAAGATTAAGTATGAATTTTGTTTTATTATTAATCTTTAGTTAACTTTCAACGTCAAGCTTCATTTTTCTATTAATATAGCAATGCGTTTTTCAACTGACTATTAGAAGTATATAGAAACCATAAAGATAATAATAAATAAAATATATTGTAAGAATTGTTGTGGTTCTACTACAAGAGAAAACATTAAAAAAAAAAAGATTACTGCAAAAAATCACCAACAGTAGACCACTACTTTTTGTACTAGATATCTTTAATTTATTACCAAAAATTTTCTAAGTTGATGTTTTAGCATAAAATGAATATATGTTGAGATATTTAATTTCTATCTCTTTTTTAGACATTTTATTACATAAAAATGGTACATTAAATTTGATTATCTAAAAAAAATTACTCTATATGTAAACTTATCAACCATCTATATAACTTTGCTTCTTCTTAATTAAAATTATAGGTGTTTATACATTTTTTACAACAAATAAAGACAAACTCCAATAATAATAATAATAATAATAATAATAATAATCAAACACTAATTTTAAAGTCGTCTAACTGATATCTAGACAGAAGATAGAAAGAATTTAAATATTTCAATAGTTTGAGTCGTTAATCTTAATTATAAGGGATAAGTATTATTTTGGTCCCTTTGAGGGTTGGAATCGAACCCGTTCCTAGTGTATATTTTGATTTAAAATCATCCTTAACGTATTTTTTTGTATTAAAATCGTCTTTTTTAAAAAAAAAATTAATTTTATTCCAAAAATACCCCTCATTTTAATAATAAAAAAATTTATAAAAAAAAAAGAAAAGAACACGTTGGGGAGGGGGGGAGAGGAAACGCGTTTTTGGGGGGGGGGGCTGAAAGGAAATGCGAAGGGGGAGGGGAGGGAAAGGGGGAAGGGGAAGGGGGGAGAGGGGACGGCGTCGGCGAAGTTTAGAGCTGCCGTCGCCGTCGCCGGAAGAAAGAAGAAAGGAGACCCTGCGACGGCACCCCTCTTCCGACGCAGCTTGACGGCGACCCTGTGGCAGCTGACAGTGACGGATCTGGCAGCATAGGCGGCGATGGGCGGAGCAGTTCCCTCCTTCGCAGTCCTCTCTCACCTCAGTCCTGGTTCGCAGAAGAGATGGCTTCTCGGACAGCAGCAGCGGTGGTTTTGCATCTGCTTCTTCAGCTTCTTCTTCTGCTGCATCTGCTTCTGCAGTTTCTTCTTCTGCATTTGCTTCTGCTTGAATGCATCTTCTTCTTCTGCATCTGTTTCTGCTTGAGTTTCTGTTTCTGATTCTATGACTGTCTCTGCTTCTACATTTGTGATTGCCTCTGTTTTTTATTTTGATTTGTTGTTTTTTGATTTGGTTGTTGAATTTGGATTGATTTTGGGTTGATTTGTTGAATTTTTTATTTCTGAATTTATTGGGGGAAGGGGAAAGGTTGGAGGGGGACGGTGGTGGGGGAAGGGAATACGGGGAAGGCGAGGGGACGGGTGGGGACGCTGGGTGGGGGGAAGGGGGAGGCATTGAGGGGGAGGGGAGGGGACGCGGGGTGGGGGAGACTGGGGGTGGGGTGGGTTGGTGGTGGTGGGAGGGGAGGGGGAGGCGGAGATCGGGGAAGGGGAGACTGGGGGTGGGGGTGGGTTGGTGGTGGGGGGAGGGGTGGGGGAGGCGGGAAGGGGAGACTGGGGTTGGGGGTGGGTTGGTGGTGGTGGGAGGGGAGAGGGAGGCGAGAAGGGGAGGGGAAGGGGAGGGGGAGGGAGGACCGGGGAAGGGGAGGAGGAGGGGGAGGGGGAGGGGAGACCGAGGTGGGTGGGGGTAGGGGGGAGAGAGGAAGGGTATTTTTGTCCAAAAAAAATAAAAAGAACGATTTTAATACGAAAAAAACGTTAAGTACGATTCTAAATCGAAAATTAGATCAAGGACGGGTTCGATCCGACCCTCAACGTGAGGGACCAAAACAATACTTATCCCTAATTATAAATATATATAATATACAACAACAATAATAATAAAGTCTTGTCCCACTAGGTGGGGTCGACTACATGAATCAAATAACATTATTGAGTTCTGTCATGTATCATGTCTACAGAGAGACCATTTATATGTAAATCTCGTTTGACCACCTCATGAATAGTCTTCTTAGGTCTTCATCTGCCTTTCACCCCTTATTCATCTTCCATCTCATCCATCCTTCTGAGTTGGTGTTCTGTTGGTCTTCTTCTCACATGTCCAAGCTACCTGAGACGCAATTCTACCATTTTTTTCACAACGGGTGCTACTCCAACTCTCTCCTTTATATCTTCATTCCTTATTTTATCCAATCGCGTATGACCACTCATCTATCTCAACATCTTCATCCCTGCCACACTAAACTTATGTTTGTGTTCCCTTTTGACAACCCAACACTCCGTACTATAAAGCATAGCCGGTCTTATAGCAGTGTGATAGAATTTACCTTTAAGTTTTAAAGACACTTTTTTGTCGCATATAAAACCAGATGCACTCTGCCATTTTGACCAACCTGCTTTGATCATATGATTTACATCATGTTCAATCTCTCCATTATCCTATATGATGCACCCAATATATTTAAAATTTTTAACTTTTCGTAGGATGTTTTCTCCGACCTTCACCTCTATATTAGTGTTTTTCCTTCTCAAACCAAACTTACATTCCATATATTCTGTCTTGCTACGACTTATCCGCAGACCATACACTTCTAGAGCTTCTCTCCATAAGTCCAACTTCTTATTTAGGTCTTCCCTTGATTCTCCCGTAAGGACGATATCATCGGCAAAAAGCATGCCCCATGGCACAGGCTCTTGGATGTGCTCTCTGAGTACTTCCAAAACTAATGTGAAAAGGTATGGACTTAAAGATGATCTCTGGTGTAATTCTATATCAATAGAAAATTTCTCTGTCACACCACCTTAAGACTTCACACTAGTTGTGCCCCCATCATACATGTCTTTAATTGCACAAATATATGCGATCATTACTCTCCTATTTTCTAAGACCTTCCACAAGACCTCCCTTAGCATCCTATCATACGCTTTTTCCAAATCAATAAACACCATATGTAGATTCCTTTTATTACTACGATACCTCTCCATCATCCTTCTTAACATGTATATCGCTTCGATGGTGGATCTGTCTAGCATAAATTCAAATTGGTTCTCTGTTACTTGTGTTTCTTTTCTCAACCTCCGTTCTATCATTCTTTTCCATAACTTCATGGTATGGCTCATGAGTTTGATCCCTCTATAGTTTTCTCATCTTTGTATATCACCCTTATTCTTGTAGATAGGTACCAAGGTGCTCTTTCTCCACTCATCAGACATCTTCTTTTACCTTAAAATCTCATTAAAAAGCTTGGTTAATCAGTTGATGTCTTTTCCTCAAAGACCCTTCCAAACCTCATTCGAGATATTATCAGGTCCTACTGTCCTGCCATTTTTCATCTGCTTTAGAGCCTCTTTTACCTCGAAATCTCAAATCCTTCGATAGTAGTCAAAGTTTTGATCTTCTTCCCTTTGTGCATAACCGACCAAGACTCGAAAAGGTCTTATGTCCTTCATTAAATAACTCGTAGAAGCAGTTCTTCCACCTTTCATTAATCTTCTCCTCTTGAGTCAGCACCTCTCCATCCTTATCCTTTATGCACTTAGGATGATTCAAATCTCTCGTTCTTCTTTCACTGCTCTTTGCGATTCTATATATACCTTTTTCTCCTTCTTTCGTGCCCAAAGATTGGTAGAGACCCTCATATGCTCTTTTTCTTACTTCACTTATAGCCACTTTTGTCTCTTTTTTAGTCGCCTTATATTTTCTGCATTGCGGCATAAAGACCACTTTTTAAAGCACTCCTTTTTTTTTATCTTTATCTTTTCTTGTACACTCGCATTCCACCACCAGGACTCTTTGTCTCTTGGTCCTATTCCTTTAGATTTACCAAAACTTTCGTTTGCTATTCTTCTAATAACTTCTGCCATCTCCCTCCACATCTATTTCGCGCTTCCATTCCCATCCCACTTTGCCTCTTCTCCTACCTATCTTAAGAAGTTTCATTGTTCCTCACCTTTCATTCGCCACCACCTCATCCTTAGGTTATTTGTATTATGTCTTTTTCTCAACTTTTGCTCAACGTGAAAATCTATGACGAGCATTCTATGTTGTGTTGTCAAACTCTCTCTCGGGATAATTTTACAATTAATGCAAAATTTTTGGTCGACTTTTCTCAACAAGAAGAAGTCGATTTGAGAACTTGTTATGCCACTCTTATAGGTTATAAGATGTTTGTCTCTCTTTTTAAAACATGTATTTGCGATGAGAAGATCAAAGGTTGACGAAAAGTCCAAAATAGTTTTACCATCGGCATTGATCACCCCGAAACCATGGCCTCCGTGAATACTTCAATACCTAGTCACTTTTCTTCCAACATGGCCATTTAAATCTCCTCATAAGAAAATCTTATCTCCCGAAGGTATGTCTTGGACTAAACTCGCTAAATCCTCCCAAAACCTTATCTTGTGTTGTTTGTCCGAACCCACTTGCGGTGCATCGACGCTAATAACATGAAAAGCATCCCTCTCCACCACAAGTTTGATAGAGATGATCTGATCTCCCACTCTCTTGACATCCACTACGTCCTTCTTCCACCCCACAATAATACCAACCCCATTCCTATTCTTCACATTTTCTGTATACCAAAGTTTGAAAGCGGACATATCCAACTCCCTAGCTTTCGCGCCAACCCATTTTATTTCTTGTAGGCACATAATGTTAATCTTCCTCCTTGTCATGGTGTCCACCACCTCCATGGATTTTTCTGTCAGAGTGCCTATGTTCCATATCCCAAATCTCAACCTTCTGTCTCTCCGACCTTTGTCTTTTACTTTATGAACTAGCTTTTTTACCCTCGTCCATTCACGAAAACGCAAGAACCCTTGCTCATTTAACACTACATCTGGACACCGATGCAGCGGCTCTTGCTCATTTGACACCATACTTGAGCCATACAGCGTGTTGCTTTCGGGCAACGATTTAGCTTTAGCACAATAATGTCTTTGATTCATGTAATGAAAATTTGACTATGTTTTTATGTTGGTTGTCGAAAACCTAACACAACCCTCCTCCTTTATCCGGGTTTGGGACCAGTTATGTACCGCAAGTGTAACATATGCGGAGTTATATATATAATATATATTAATTAAAATTAATAATTAAAATTATTGGAACATAAATATTTAAAAAAATTTTACAAGATAAATAAAAAATACATAAAATTATATTAGAATTTAAACTTTAAAATTGAGCATTTTTCCTCCGTTGAGTGGTAAAATTATATATAAAAAAATGTACTGTGTTTGTTTCCATGGTGTGTTTGTGTTGTTGGGGAAAGGATAAGGACATGAGATATATTGACATGGGCATAAGCGTCCCATACTGAGAAGAGAGTCCTAATCTGGAGGGTAGGGACCATAATCCCCTTTAGTTTAGGGACGGTGGAGGCCAGCCATATGTGGTAGTGGTAGGAGCCATTGGGTCCCACTTGGCTTGGGAAGAACCAAACCATCCCCTCATGCCCATGGACCCCCTTAGGGCTTAGCCCATTGAATTCCCTTGTCCCTTTTCTTTATAGAGATTTAGATAATAAATTAAACCAATTTAGATTGAATTAAATAGTGAATTTATTTGTCCACTTAAATAAATGTCAGAAATTTGAATACTGTTTTATTCATGCAGTTAGATTCATGGTAAATTAGTCCTTAGTTCGTGGGATAAAAAAATATTGTGGATAAAAAAATTTAAATTAAATTAAATTAAATTTAAATTACACTAAAGAATTGATGATATGATGATAATGATGAAAAAGTTGGGAATGTGACATTGATTTAATTTAGAGGGTATACCATACCTCCTTCCTAAGACTAAGACCATGAGTTGTCCTATAAAAAAAAAAAAAATACTTAGCACGTATTTAATTTGTATTTTTATTTTGATTTTTAGTACCTTTTATTTTTAAAATTTTATACAAAAGAAATAAAAAATAAAAAATATAATTTTATTATTTTATTATTATTATTTTTTTCTTTCACAACAACTAAATAGTAAAAAATACAAAAAATAAAAATAAAAAAAATAAAAATACAAATCAAATACACTTTTAATTTGTACTTTTATTTTAGTATATGTATAAGTATATAACCAACCACTACCACTTTCATGTATTATCTTTTCTCTACCTAGGGCCTTGCCTAACATTCTGTATTCTTTAAATTATATTTTATTGATTTAAAATTATATATTTATGATATTATAAAATTTTCACTTAAAAAAAATAAAATATATAATAAGAATAAAATTTAAAAATAAAGAAAGAATATATATATATATATATATATATATATATATATTTTCCTCCATCTTGATGATTATTAACTTTCCTTTTATTGATAATTTATATTATCGTTAAAAAAGGTTTATTATCTTTTATACTGTCTGTAATGTTATAACATAGTGTTTGGAAGATTCCTACTTAAGAGAATTTATATTATATATAGATTATTGGTAATTTAGATTATCATTAAATCATCTTCCAAGTAATGGCATGTAATCCAACGACACTAATTTAATCATTAAATAATTTAAAGTAGATTATATAACAAGTAATTCAATTCAACAATACTAATAACTAGATTGATTCTAAACTTTTCTTTTTTCAATTTATAAGTACTTTTTGGTAGACAAACTCTTAAATACTTAAGGAAACAAAAGGCATATATTCTCAATTTCTTGAAATTAAAAAAAGATCTTGCTTGGGGGCTTATTTTGTTAAGCACTGTTCATTTTGGGCTATTCATATGGGTCTGACGAAATGTCTCTAATTTTGTTCTGGAAACAGGTTTCTTTAAAGTTTTTGGATTGTTTTTTTTGGAAGGTTTTTGATCCTAGAAAATAGTTACATGATGAATGTTTCGGGCCGTAGGTGAAAATAGTTTCATGATCAATGTTTAGTGCATTTTTTTGTTTTTGGTAAAAAGTGAAAATTTTTATTTTCTCGATTTATGAATCCTTAACAAACAAAAATTTTAATTAGACTTTTCTTTTCGTCAAATGTCTGGTCAGTGACCATGCATACAAAAGAGAATTCAGGCCACAAAAAATTATATACGTGGTGTTTAAAACTCGACCCAAGAAAAAACAATCGTGTTTTATTCTCTTATAAATTATTATTTTTCTAACACACAGTATGTTATTCTATATTTATAACTTGTAAATACATGACACAAATACTTGAGTCAAGACATATAGTAATATAAATATAATATAACAATATAATTGAGTAAAGTATTATTTTTGTTTCCAATATTTGAGATAAGTCTTAACGTTTCAATCGTTCTGTTTAAGTTCCTAACGTTTTAAAATTGACTTAATGTTATCATACAATTAGAGATCTGTCAACAGAATTGATGGCGGGACAAAATTGAGACAATTTTAAAATATTAGGGGCTTAAATAGGACGAAAACGTTAGGGACAAAAATGATACATAGAAATAAATTTTAATTTTATTTTTCAATAATATCAATTTTTTACAGTACATAGTTATTTAATTATTTTTTAATTACGTCTAGATAAATTACATTTAATCACATTACTTTTATTTTAAATAATTTTTTTTAATTTTACTCTTAAAGATTTTTACTTATCATAAAATGCTTGCAAGAAGAAATAGTACATAAACTTGTGAAAAAGAAAAAAATGATACATATACAATAAAGTATAAATTATACTTTTGTTTCTAATATATTGAAATTCTTTAATATTTAATTTAGTTAAATTTTATTTTTAATTTTACTCTTTAATAATATTAAATTTTTACAGTAAATAATTATTTTATTATTTTTTAATTTTATTCTTAATCACATTATTTTATTTCTAAATAAATTTATTTTTTATTAAGAACAAAATTAAAAAAAATTAAATAATAATTTATCATAAAAAAATTAAAATTATTGAAGAAAAAATTAAAATTTATTAAAAATTAAAATTATTGAAATTATTGAAAAAAGTTTTTTTACTTTTTAATAAATTTTAATTTTTTTCAATAATTTTAATTTTTATAATAAATAATTATTTAATTTATTTTTTAATTTATTTTTATTTAAAAATAAATTTATTTAAAAAAATAATATAATTAAAAATAAATTAAAGAAATAATTAAAAACTAAATTTTAACATTTATTTAAATAGACGATAATTATTTTACCAACTCAAAATTTTTTTTTGGTGACTTCAGTATTTTTTTGTGACTATTTTACCAACTCAAATTAATATTTCCAATACTATTTTAATAGTTTTTTTTTTTATTGGTATTTCTTACTTGGATAGGCGAAGAAAATTGTGATAGTTGACCAGAATGCATGCTAGTCAACCCAAGGAAAAGACGTTTGGGCCTTGAAGTTGAAGCTTCTCGTAATAATTTCCGCACACAAAACACACACCTGATTTCCATCACTCACTCCCACGCTGCTCTTCACACTCTTCTCGCCCAAAAAAAAAAAGAAACAAAAAATCACTTCCACTTCTTCTTCTTCTTTTACTTCTTCTCTGTTCTCCTCTGTTCTCTTAACCCGTCAACCTCACTTCAAAGTTCGCCCCCACACACACACAATTATAAATAATTATTAAATAAAAATAAATACGAAAATATACTTTTAATTTTTAATTTTTTTTTTGCACTTTCTCTGTGCTCTGCGGCGTCGTTTTTTCGGGAGGACACTACACTTGAATTATGGCGGAGAATATCCCGGCGCCGGAGGCTCAGGTCAACGGCGGAGGAACGCTTCCTCCGGCGAACCCCTCCGAGCAACTAATCGCATCGAAGCGCCAGAGAAGGCCAAGTGTCCGATTGGGCGATATCGGAGGAGACCAACACTACGATACGCACCCTCGACGGAGCACCAAGCCATGGCGGATCCCCTTCGACGGCCACCACCAACACCACCACCTCCGCAAGGACAATCCAGGTAAACCCTCCAAAACTCGTCCTTTAACCAATTTGAGCTCCGGTGGCGGCGCCGCAGAGTTCGGCGAAACCCTAGAGGGCGAAGAGCGCGAAGGGAACATCGATAGCGTTGTGATTGGTAGCTGGAAGGTGAAGGATTCCAAGAAACGAGGAGCGAAGAGGGTTAGATCGAACTGGGTTTCGAGAATCGACGACGGCACCAGCGTCGGCGGTGGCGGTGGCGGTGGCTCTGGCGGTGGAGATGGAGAAGGAGAAGATAAGTATAGTGGCGGCGAGGATGTCGACGACGGGTATCGGGATTTCGATGTGGAGAATACAGAGAGCCCTTTGAAGGATCAAAGCCCTTTGAATTCAATGGAGAATCTGGATTTTCAGGGTAATAGGAGGAACATTAGGGTTAGGGTTTCAGAGGGTGCAAGGGAGCACCTTGATGGGGTTGAACTTTCTGGGCCTTCGGACAATAACGGTATTGTTAGGGAAAATAATAATAGGAATGGGAGAGGAAGGTATATTGGTGACGGTAATGGTGTAGATGGTGTTAGAGTTTGGCTCAATGGGTTAGGGTTAGGTAGGTATGCACCTGTGTTTGAAATTCATGAGGTGGATGATGAGGTTCTTCCATTGTTGACTCTTGAGGATCTCAAAGATATGGGGATCAATGCTGTTGGGTCAAGAAGGAAAATGTACTCTGCAATTCAGAAGCTTGGAAAAGGGTTCTCCTGAGTTTTCTTTTTTTATTATCTTTTCTTTTTAGATTTAATTTCTTTTTGGTTTATATCATGTACCATGAGAGAATTCTCAGCCATTGCAAAAGAAAATTAAGATGCATGTCTGAACTATGAGTTATAGAGTATGTTCTTCCTTCTTACATAACTTATGATTAGGCCCCCTTCACATGTTATTTGTTCAAAGCATGCTTTTCACATGTTCAAAGTATATATGGCTCTGCTAATTTTGTTGAATAGTGGTTCTGTTTTTTACCTAAATCAAGTGATTCTGGGTAATGATTCTAAGGAAGAAAGTACTAGTAATCTTACAGGGGATGTGGGGAAAGATTTTGCACACACGTGACAACAAAAAGGAATTCCGGTTTGATTTCTCCATTCTATCCAAATCTTCTATACTTCTATGTTGGTACTCATTTTGTATTTGTAGATGTGACAATATTTTGAGTCTGGAAGAGCTATACCTGGGGAATCAGTCAAAGACAATTTTGTTTCCTTAGCATAATGATTCAAGGTAATATTCTTTGGTTAATTTAGCTGTATCAACTTTATTATCGACTTTGCAGATTCGAGCGTAGTTTGCCATGCTTTTATACCATTATGAATTCCGTCCCCTTTAACTAAGTTAATATTGTTTGTCTGAATTCTTAGCGACTGTTTTTTGATGTTGGATCCTAAGCTATTTTTGTCATTAAGTGTATGGATTTGATATGATACAAGAATAAGTACATTGCAATTGTCTTATCTTTTCCTAAAGGAGTGCATATTCCACTGTTTAGTTAGTGTTATGATGTTGACGTTGTTGCTAGACAGAGATCTTGTCTTAAGCATAAAGTATTCTTATGGTTCTTGTTTTCATAGTTGATAGTGTATTGTTTTGCTAGGGAGAATGAGTTATGTAACCAAATGCTAGTGAGTTACTATAGTTAATGCCTCTTGAAGTTTGAGCCCCCCCTCCCTTTCCCCCTTTTCTCTCTTCTCTGGTTTTTCTGCTTTGTCCATTTTTGGGTTAACAATGTTGTGAAGCCATCTTTAGGTGGTGGTTAAATTTGGTAAAAGATTATTAAAGTTGAAGTATGCTCATTAAAAGGGTGGATGTTTGCTAAAGGAATAACATGTTTTCCTAATCATTATGCAAGGAAGAAATGAGGGTTGTACATCCATGACAAAGCATACCCTTGTTTCTTTTTGTGTCACCAAACATCCCCTTACGATACTTTCTCTCCTACAATGCACGTTGGATTTCTGCTAGTGGGGCCGAGGGAATTTTCTGTGATTAGTTCCATTTTAAGTCCTTATAAGTTTTTAATTAAGTCCCTAATTTCACCAACCATTATAAATGAAATATTCCATTAATATTTCCTTGCCCCAATTATATGTATCTAACATATGTTGATGCAATAGTCCATGTATTTTTATCTACATATCACTCTCATTATTTATTTTTCTTGTCTCTAATTTTATTCTTGATTTTTCTTAAAGTTGGAAACGGGGGATTGTTTGCTTGGTTTATTGGATTGGTTATGAGAGAGATTAAAAAATATTCATAAAATTTCTATCTAATATATATACGTATATTTTGTTGGATGAAAGTAGGGAGTTGGTTGAAAACTTTTAAACTATAATCATTCAATTGAGAAGATTGATTGTTCGGTGATTGCATTAAGGGAATGCAAGCACATTGTAGCTAGGTAGATGAAGAATTACATTATGTTGCTCCAATGTTCCTGGAATTTACTCAAGTCAGAAATAAAGAGCGAAAACTAGACTATCTTTGATATTGTCAAGTATGGTGATTTGTGTCTTCAATCATATTATTCATTTTCCGTGTGTTGATCTTTTTTTTTTTTGGTAATTAGGAGAAAGTATTGTTTTTATTTCTAACATTTAGTCTAAATCCTAATTTTATCTTTAACTATTGAAACATTTTATTTTTACTTCAAATATTTTATTTCATCCTATTTTAGTCTTTTGATCAAACTTAATTTTTTTCCAAAAATATTATTTTTTCTTATATTGTTATCTTTTTTTTCTCTCTTATTATATTCTGTCATCTTTACTCTTAAATTACTATAATCATTACTATGACCACTACAATTGCAATTTTTGCTGCTATCTAGAAGAAAATCATAATAGAAGAAATGGTGTTTTGGGGGAAAAAAAATTTAATTCTGATCAAAGAGTTAAAATAAGACAAAATAAGTTGTTTGGGACAAAAATAATATGTTTCAAACTATAGGGATGAATTTAAGACTTAATCTAAACGTTAAGAACTAAAATACTATTTTACTCTTTTTATATTATGGGACAATAATCCACAATCACTATTCTGGTCAATGTATCAACTAATATTGGTAATTCTAATAATGAAATCATTTATGAACATCAATTCAACAGAGTTTTAAGCATAATCAGATCACAGTTAGTAGAGAATAGAGATGAGGTTTTCAGGCTTAAACATCTTTATCAATTGCAAAAGTTTTGTCTATATGGGTAAAAGAAAGACAGTATTTTCAGTTCCGATAAACACAATAATTGATTAAACGTAAACAAGGGAAAAAGTGTCTTAGCAAAACAGATGTAATTCAATTTTCCTTATAAAGAGGTGCGATTTATCCAACAATAGAGATCATTAACCTTTTATATATATATATAAAACAATAGAGGTGCAATTTTCCTTATATATATATATAAAAATGAAACTCAATTCTCATCCCACTTAACAAGTTTTTATTGAAGAATGTTTTATAAAACTAACTGCTTTATTGAAAGTTCATGCCCTATGCATGGCAGTTCCTTAGAGGACATATTTAATGTTAGTTTTGTTGTAAGATTATCTAATATTAAATATGTATTTTTTAAAAAATATATTAGAAATTGAATTTTGATACAATTTTTTGCAGGCATATTTAATATAATTTTTTGCAAGCATGATTAAAAAAATGAGATATTATTATCCTTAAAATTTAGTGATTTTTTGTTAAGTATATATTTTTTGTAATTTTTTTGTTAACAACTAATAATACTTTTAAAAAATCACAAAAAAATATATACTTAGAAAAAAATCACCAAATTTTAAGAATAATAATATCTCATTTTTTTAATTATGCTTGCAAAAAATCACATCAAAATTCAATCTCTACGAATTTTTTGAAAATATATATTTATTGGTAAATATTTTTGCTGCATTTTTTGTCAATAATAAAATTTGAATGTATTTTTGTTGGTGGCTTTTGAATCATTCGAGAGAATTTTTGATAGTTAACCCTATTCATTATTTGTACCACCTACTTTTTGGTATCTATTAATAAAACACCTATTAAATTTAAATATTTAGCTAGCTAATAATAAGTGCCCTAGCGTTAAATGTAGACGGATTTTGTTAGAGGAATAAAAATCTTAAATTTAAAAGTAGAGAAATTAAATGAATAAAGATAACTGGAAAAAAAAATTAAAATATCATCAAATAATAGTAAATTAGGAGTAGACTGTACACCCGGAAAAAACTATGACTACACCCATTTATATTTTAAAAAAGGAAAAATATTATTGCTATCTAGATTTTTAGGTGTTAAATGATGTATTATTGCTCCCCCATAAGATGCTATGGTGGTTGATCCATGCATATTTAATATTCTTTTCCAATAAAAACAAAAGATTTTTACTATAATCATTATGAATTTAATTAAATGTTATGTAATGGTGATAGTGTAAAAGAACTTTAATTTACATGTACATATATACTATTGTATATTGAATTAAACGTTGTGTATAGTTTTTAATATGAAAAACATATACATAATTAAATACTTGTACATACATAACTTAATAATAATAATAATAATAATAATAATAATAATAATAATAATAATAATAATAATAATAATATAACATTACATATATAGATTTAGAGTGGTATATATATAAGAAGAAGAGTGAAGAAGGACTTACATGTAAGATAAGAGACAGTCAACAAGCCAAGGATACCTGCCAGCCATTAAACCTAAAATGGGTTCACTCATTTTTCTATATATATTCTGATATAGAAGATAAAAGAAAAATGCTAATTTAGTAATAAAAAAAAAACTAGAAATAACATAAATGGGCTCAAATTAAAGGTGGATATGGCTAGGCAAGTCATCCTTGGCTAATAAACATGACTCTTCATCTACATACAAGACCCCTTCTCTTCCTTTCAATTGATGAACTCTTTCTTATGAACAAACCCCCTATTTATAGCCACCATCATATACTTGAATACAATGTGCCACATAAAATGAAAAGAGTACAATATTGGTATATGTTGTGACATATTCCTTGTTAACAATATTAATTAATTAATTAATTAATTATTAGTTAATAATTAAATTAATCTTTAAAAGATTTTATTAATTAAATCGGTTCTTCAAAAATTAACTTTTTTTTAATTAGACATGTATATTGTCAATTAGACATATCAGGTATTATGTATGTTGTCGAGTAACATTTTACAACATCAATCGTTGACGGTAATTGTTAATGTAGTAACTGAAAAACAAATATTTTAATTGAAAAATTTTTTCAATGACAAATTTAAAAGAATGATTTGTTTTTTAAAGACTAATTTAACTATTAACCATATTATTATTATATGTCAACTATATATATTGCCATCATCCATATATAAATTCTCTTTGCTTGATTTTGTGAGTGTCAACACTAAATAGCCAGAGAAAGAGATTACTACTTTTTAAGAATATGTTCTGAAATATAGGATGGACCATTATTGTATTCATATATAAATCTCATTTTATATATTCAATTTATTGATTATTAAATATATATATATATATATATATATATATATATATATATATATATATATATATGCTAGGTGTTGCCATTCTAAGCAATCATAGCCATTTGAAAATGGCAAAGTCAACTGCTTCAGTTCCTTCAAGAGTTTTTCATGTTGATGAACCAACTTGCACTGAATCTGTTCGCTTTGACATTCAACCTTTAGTTTCTTCAATTTATTTTTTTCATATATGAAATCAATGTCTTCTCTACTTGATTGTTAAGTTTTGTCTTGTAATTCATTTTCACTTTATGAAAAATTTTTTATTTTTTTTTTACCAAAAATACAGAGACTTGAACCCACAACCTCATAAATGAGTATGGGAAGATTATGCAATTTGAACTATAACTTGTTAGCAATTATTTTTCATCTTGATAAAAAGACACGGGCTAATTTAATTTTTATAACTATTATAAAAAGAAATTTGTACACATTTAATTATGAATTTCTACGTAATTCTTTAACGAATATATAAGATGAAAGAATTAAATTTTATTTAATTAATATTAGTTAATTTTTAATTGTAAAATCTCTCACTTTTTTAAAAATTTATAATTTATAATTTAGGATTGAGGGTTTAAGATTTAAATTTTATAATTTAAAATTAAAAAAATAATTTAAAAAAATAACTGATATTAACTAAAAAATTGTTAAAAAAAATTGACTTCCTAATTGATTTTTTCTTTAATATCCAAAAAAATTAATAAAGTACTGATGGCCCGGAAGATTTAATAAAATTTAATGTGCAAAAAAAAGTATTCGATGGTGTACTTGTTCACAACCAATGTAACTCTTTATTCTTTGACTATTAATTATACAATTTTTAATAAAATAGATATAAAAAAAGTCAATTAAAAATTTAAAATAGACGAGTTGCCTCAAAATTGTGGTCACTCACAAATTTTTCAACTGTTGGGATTGCAAAGAACCAAGCTCTGAATATGAGTTACATGCATTATTCCAAGCTTCACTCTTAAGAGAGTATACACGAGGTATCAAACTAGTGTAAATTTCGAAATTGATATATTTTTTTTGAATAATCACTTCAATATTTATTATTATGTTAGTTCTTAAACCCACAAACTATAAAACATTTTTTTGTTTTGTAAATTTGTTGATTAGAATAGAAATTAAAATATTTTTTGTGAATTCAGAAAGGTTAACTAACTAATAAACAAAGATTACGGATTGAAATGATTACTTAATCAATAAAAATTCTACTAGTCAACTAATGTAATTGCTTAATTCAAGTGCATAAGGTTGTACAAAAATCATTATTATGTTATCAGTCAATTTTTTTTCCCCATAGTGTGAGTATAATTTTACTTGCCAAAGTTAATTAAATGCTTGATGTAAGTTTAAACCCACTACACAAGTAATTTACGAAGCATGGATACTTTTTTGAATTGATGTGTCGCACACATTTCAGATACGATACTCATTGATATTTATTCAACATGTGTGTTTTTTGTGTCCAATTATGTCTTAATAAAAAAAATTTCGGATACACTTGGATACATCTAAATACTATTACATATCAGCGTGTCCAGCCTTATTTTTAATATATATTCTTAAAATAAATTTAGAAATACTATATATTATTAACTATTAAAATAAAAAATATTTTAAATATTTTATATAATTAAAAAAATATTAAAAATTAATTTATATTTTAATATTAATAAAATAGTAAAATATCATTATAATTTATCAAAAAATTTTAAATTTACGTGTTCACATATTTCGTGTCGTGTCGCGTCAAATATCCATATCAGTGTCTGTGCTTCATAACAAATAATTAGTCCAAGCATCAGTCCCTAACATAGTCTCTGTTTAATCACAGGTAAAGGTTTGTAAATAAAATATTATTTTTTAAGAATTTAATTTTAATAATTATTAGTATAAAGTAGTTTTATACATGTATCTAATTACGTAATAACACATTAATAAAATAACTATCTTTTACATTGACCACTTAAGTGGTCATCCAAAAAATGAATATAATTGTACGACTGTGTAAAATGTTTTACACTATCAGTGCATCAAAATTAAATATTTTTTTAATTGCTAAAAATATAATGGGATTATCGTTTGTGAGGCTAACATAGTGTCTTCATTTTGTAGTCTTCTTTATTATCAGGGTGTGCAAACTCCAAAGTGCTATAAATGTTTTAAATGGAAAGATTTTTATTTCAAAATTGCTAGGTTTTTATCTTTACTATTGTGTCTTATCTCTAGTTTATGTGCGTTATATTTATTATAAATTATTGCCTGAAATAAGTGTTTGTAATTTTGTATAGTGTCTTTTTTTTTCTTTTTTTTTTCAAGAATTTAACTACTGATAATGATTAACATTTTGAAACTGCCTCCGAATTTAGTATTATTGTCTATTTAGTTTTTTCTTATACTGATATTAAAATTTAATCAATATGATGTAAAAAAAAATATAGTTAAAAAGGTAAAAATTACTATAATTTATCAACTATTTTTTTAAAAAATCTCATGTAGAAAATTGTGACTCACTGCATTAAAAAATCACATTAAAATTGTGGCATTTTCAAGTCATTATTTTTTAAATTAGTGAATAAAATAGTGACGATTATAAACCGCTATAAATTTCAATTGTGGTGTAGTGATTAGGGTTTAGAATGAGTAACAAGAGATACTAGTAAAATTCTGCCAAGAACTTAAATATGATCCTAATAGATTTTTTCATAACTAAACATAATACGTGTACTACAAAAAATAATAGTTAATGACATACATTTGGGACAACAAATTAAACAACAAATATTTTTTCGTTACTAAATCATTATTATTAGCTTTTGGAGGTTTTATATTATTAAAATAATATTTTGTGGTCTACAATAATAATAGTTCGCTAATTAATTTCTAGTTTAATCTCATATGTTGATGACAATAAATCCTTAATGGACACATTAGAAAAAGTTATATATATATATTTAAATAATTAATTTATTCATCTATTTAAATAAATATTAGAATTTAAATCTTGTTTTATATATATTTATTGATTAATAATAAATTAAAAAAAAATTAGATTTACAACGAATTAATTATTATTTTATTAGTCTATTGAAGTAAAAAAACCATAAAAGAACTATAATAATTGTAAAGCAACACCTTCTTTTACTTATATATATAGATCAAGTACATCTATAACAAAAGAACTTTAAAAATTTAGGGTTTAAATAGGATTTAGGATTTAAGATTTCGGGTATCCATATCATCTTCATCCAACTTTTTGAATTTCCCATGAGTTTGAAGCAAATTATTTTTGCTACTTTTGCTTTTCTTCCAATTCCACATTTCATGAATCAACATTTTCTGAGAACTCACATGATGATTTGATTTCATTTCCATACAAGGCATCTTTGATTAGTCACCGTACTTGATCATCGAAGCTGAGACCAAAACAATAAAAAAAAAGGTGACGATGATATCAACCTGCACCACAAGAAAAAGTTGGAACAAAAATTGTTGGATGATGATATGAAGAAAAAGTTGGATTATTAAAACCGCCCTAAATCTTAAAAAAAAAACCGTCGTAAATTCTCGGTTTTTTTTAGTGATAAGAAGATCTAATTATGGTATAAAATTATTGCTGATTTTAATTATTCGTATATATATATATATATATATATATATATATATATATATATATATATATATATATATATATATATATTGTCTCTTGCAATTATGTTATGGATTTGTTTCTACGCTATTCTTGTACAAATGTTTAGTATAATACAAAAAAAAAAAACAACAAGAATATATATACTAATAATAATATTAATAATAATAACTTGCAAAAATTATTTGAGAAAAAATCTTGGTCGCTAGCCATTTTATTTTATATTGATCCAGTAGTCTGATATTTTAAGTACAACAACCAACAACATAATATTTTAGTCAATATTTTTAAGTATTATTAACTAATCCTAACTAAAAACAATAAATTCTACTAACCTTTTAATATTATCCAAATTACTTTTTCCTAAAAGCCAATAATTTATTATGATTTAACCCTCTAATTAATTATTAATTGAAAAAAAGGTTACAACAGAAAAGAATAAATTAAAAAAAAAAAGAGAAGATGGTGCAAATTATATTCAACAAAAAGTTTCCATAAAAAATCATTTACCCAATGAAATTAAGATCATTTATACTAGCTAGATGCATCTCTAAACCTAATAATAAGAAGAGTGAAGAAGGTGTTGCATGTAAGATAAGAGACAGTCAAGCAGCCAAAGATACCTGCCAGCCATTGAACCAAAACAAGGGACTCCAAATCTTTTTTCATTATTCCTTCAGAGTCCCAAGAATAATGGTTATAGCTAGGCAAGTCATCCTTGGCTATTAGACATGACTCTTCATCTACATATAACACCCCTTCTCTTCCCTTTCTCAATTCTCTTTTGCTTTACATTTCAATCATCCAACCCTCTATTTATACCCCATCATCATATCTACACATGCATACAAATTATAATCTTGTCACTTTAAATAAAAAGAGCATCATATTTTGGTATATGTTGTCACATATTCTCTTTATTATATATTAATTAATATCAGAGAAATATTAAAGGATCAACACTTTTCATTAATATTAGTCAATATTTTAAGTCAATAGTTTATTTTTATACTATTAGAATTTAGGATTTAGAATACTATTCAAAATTAGTTAGATGTTAATTAAAAATAATAAATTTTAAGTTAAAGTATATTTTTTATTTTTAAAATTTATTAAAAAATTTTATAAATTTTAAATTTTATTTTATTTTAATTTTATTGAAAAAATATTTTATTTGTATTAAATATACCATTAACAGTTATTTTTAAAAAGTTTATAACCAATTAAATAAAAACTTTACAAGGATAACTTTTAATATAAGTTAGTTAAATACAAAGCTCTATCAGTAACTCTTAATTGTCAAGCATTATTACTGGATTACTTTTAAGCTTTTTGAAAATTTATTTTTTTAGAATATATTTAATGCAAACTGAAAATTTTTGAAATAAAATTAAAATAATATAAAATTTATGAATATTTTTTTAAAATTTTTAGCAAAATTTAAAAATATATATATTTTATCAAAAATTTTATTGGTCACATACCATTTCTCTTAATATTATTATAGGATGACAATTATTGGCCACATGCATGTGCATATTAATTCTCTTTTTCCAACTGCAAAATGCAAGCTAGCTTGACTTGGATTGTTTTAAGAATATGTTCTCATGATAACCAGGATGGACCATTAATTGGATGATAATCTCATATATATATATATATGGTTGCTTTTCCATGCAATTTAATTTAGGGTTTTATTTTGAAAATAAATGAATGGAAAGTCAACTGGATGGGGAAATGCAAGCAAGAGAAGTGAATCATGTTGAGATGATGAACCAACTTGCAATGAATGAACATGTTCGTTTTGACATTCTCTAATCTCTACCCTTCTCCTTGCATGCAATAAATCATGTATAAAATTAATATATAATATCTAAAAAAACCAAAGTTTTGAAATAAGTAAAAAATTTTTTTGGCACCATTGAGAAATTTAGATAATATAAATGAAGTTTTAAATTTAAATTTAAAAAAAAAAAAACAAAAACAAGTTGATGAGTCGTGGAATATATCTTGTGATAATATGTTATGAAACATATAATAATGCCTTGAGTTAGAACTTTGATGTTCACATCAATGAGACTCTCTTTATTCCATACATTATTGATTATATTAATTTTTAATAAAATAAATTAACTAAAAAAGACCAAAAAAAAGAAGTCAATCAATATAGTGGAGTTGACTAAAAATATAATTGTGGTCACTCACAAGCATTTTTCAACTGTTGGGATTGCAAAAGCATCACCTTCAAGAGCTTGCATTATTCCAATTAAGCTTCACTCTTAAGAAACTATACAAACATGGATCAAATCAAACTACTCTTCACCTACATTTTCACTTTGGATATTGTGATTTCTAGACATCTCACTCGTAAATAAAGAATTAATTATTTTCTATGATTTATTTAGATAAATTTAATTATATTATTATAATTAACACTAATTATTTATTTAATCTGAGTTTTAAAAACTTAATTATTCTATTATAATAAAACTTTTTTTGTAAATTACAATAGTTTTTTAAAAAATCTTAATTTATAATTTTTAACTTTTTTTTTTAAACCATTCAATTTATTATTCAGTTCTAATTAAAAAGAAAATTAAAAAAAATCTAAAAATAATATGTCTGTGTCAAAGAACTTGAACGATCCACATCTCTTGCTTTATTTTTTTATGACACAACATATATATGTCAAAGGTAAATAGTACCAATACCATGGCCGTAATAATATGCTAGAACTACTTCAATATGATTTTTTGTGCCAAATTAAACAAAAGAATAATACAAAAAATTCAAATTTTCTTAACGATTAATGATGAGCATGCATACACAACAACAACACGCCACTCCTATACCTGAGGGGTGAAATTGAAGAACCAGTAAAATCAATGTGTGATTTAATTTATGTTTATTATTTTCATCTTTTGATTTTTCTTTTCTAGAACTGGTTAATAAACTGAGTGATTTAACAAAAGGTCAAAAATTGAAAATTGGGACTTATTTAAAAAATTTTATAATTTATAAAAATAATTTTACTATAATTATGTAATTTGATTTTTAAAACTCAAGTTAAAGAGATATGTTTAGTGTTAATCAGAATGACACAATTGAATTTCTCTAATAACCATTTAATATGTCATAAAAAATAACTAATCCTTTATTTATATATATATTGACAGACAGATATAATAAGAAACAATATTTGTTTTATTTACTGAGCTAATGTGTTTAAATCTTAACTATTAATTAGCTTATCCGATCCATTCAAAATTAGTGAAGTCACATAAGTCTTAAACTTATTATGAAAAATTATTTATTTTTTCTCACATAATTAGTTAGATACTTTGTGCAAAATATTTTTCGTGATGTTATCTGTCATGTCTAATTTTTACACTACATGATATAAATATAAAAAATAGAATCTACACTTTTTTTTTCTTTCATTTTTTAGACAAATTAAACACTAATTTTTTACGCACCATAAAATTCTCCATATTTTCATATTAACCATGCATGTGAAAAACTTTCTTTGTCAGAAAACCTCTATTATTCCTTTTAATCAGACTTCAGTCAATGCAACTGGATTAGACTAGTTTAATTGAATTCCTGATAATACTATACCCGACTAATTATACAGGATAATCTGTTTTTAATTTTTTATATAAATATATATTTGTAAAGTTTGTACAAAATTCAAGTTATTTTTTAGCAAACAAACTTAAAGAAACATAATTTTATGAGAAAATTTGAAAAAAATACTGAATTAATAAATTTAACTCATTTTCACCATCCTAAACAATTGTATTACAAGTGCCTAGGAAGAGATGTATGCATATTCTTGTAGGGACAAGTGTCCCCACTAGTAATTTTAACATTTATAAAAAAGTATATATATATATATATATATATATATATATATATATATATATATATATATATATATATATATATATATATATATATATATATATGTGCGTGTGTGTGTGTCTTCTCTTAAAATTGTAGTTGTATGTCCGCATATTAAAATAAAAATGATCTTATTAAATATTTTATAAAAAATATGTTATTAAAAGAATTTAGTTATGTTATATCCTAAAGACATATTTTAAAAGTAGAATAATAAAATATTTTAAATTTTTTATGAATTTAATACATTAAAAAAAATAAAATTTATCTTTTTAATTATTTTAATAAAATATTTTTTATAATATTTTTAAAATATGTTTTTAGGATACATATTAGTAAAATTTTATATATTAAATAAATTTAATAAAAAAACATCATGATACTATTCAGTTAATGATTTATTTTGTTGAATTTTATATTTTTTAAATTTTTTATTCAACTTTAATATTTATATTACTAGTAAATTATAAATGTTTTTTGACAATTAATTCTCAAACATAAATTGAATAAAAATTAATTAAAAATTAATTAAAATAATAAAATATATTGTATTTTTATTTATGTATCTAACTTCTTTGTTGTTATTATTATTATTATTATTTAAAATCAAACTTGGTCTTTCTTTTATTAAATAAAAGAATAATTATTAGATAATTTATAAAATATATAACAAAAATATAAGAGATTTGGCACATTTTTTTTTGTCTAAAATATCATTCATCACATATAATTCATAAAAAATGTGTTTCGCTATTTTAAAAACTCAAAGAAAATAAAGAATGAAAAAAATATCTTTAATAAAAAAAAAAGAAAAGAAGAAGAAGTAGAAAGACAGAAAGCGGTTTGAGAGTTGAGAAGAGAGTAGAGTTGAAACGACAATGTATTTGGGCGAGAAAGATGTCGTTGTCGTTGCGTAGGGTAACAAACATAAAACGCCAATAACACCTTTCTCTTTCTCTCACCATTCTCCGATTCACACTTCCATTACCTCTCTACCTGTGACTGTGAGTCTCTCTCTCTCTTCTCTCTCTCCCTATCGCTAAATGCATTTCTCCATTTTTCTTCTTCTCTTTTTCCGTAATTTATAAACCCTTCTCACCTTTCTAGGTCTAATTTTTCTGTTTAATATTTTCCCCCTTTTTTTACATTTTAATTTTTACTTGCTACTTTGGTCTCGTTATTGTTACTTGTTTTGCTACTTACAATGTCACATTCGTTCTGAATCCAAACGAATCAACTTCAAAATTTCACTCTTTCATGGTTTCTTTTACCTTGCACTTGAATTCAGTTCCCACTTCCCACATTGCAAAATTGAACAATTGGGAACAACAATTTTTGGAGTAAAAAAAAAGGGAAGAATTTAATGTGGTAGTGGTTGTTATACTGGTGTTAATTTAAGTGTGCCATTTCACTGTTTCAGCTGGAAGAGGGTTTAATACACTACTACTTTGATGCTATCATGTTGAGATAGCATATTAGATTTCCGTGTTTGTATGATTAAAGAAGAGCAAAAAAGTTGGAACTTTTAGGATCCAGATTTCATTGAGTTTTACTTTCATAGTTTTGTTATGTGAACACAGTGATGAAAGATTATTACTTTGTTGCAGAGCTAAAGCATAGATAGATAGCTTCCTCAAATCTTCATCAGCATTTGTTTTTAGTTGCTTTGGAGTCTTAGGTACACTTTGATTAGAGAGTTAAAGTTCTCTGTTTATGGAGGAAGTGGAGATTAATGCATGAATGAAATATGAAAGAGAATCTATAAAATCTGAACTGTAGAAAAGTATAGCATGTAGTCAATGCTTTGAAGTGTTCTCTAATTTGTGTATAGAAGTTTTGTTTAGAACTTTGCATTTCTGTTCTTGCCATGACAGGGCTACATCATACTGTATGGATGTGATTGACAAAGTTTTTGGTTGTTGAACACTAATAATTTACACTTTTACTTTTCGTTATTTCCATTAGTTAGCTGCTCTCGCTTGTTTAATATGCAATTTACATATCAAAGGATATCTCCCCTCTTGCAGCTTCTATTGAAAAGGGGAAGTTACTTTCTCACTTAGGGTAGTTATAGCAGCATTGATGAAATGTCATATAAGGTTGTCTTCCTTGCCTTTAGATTGACTTTAGTTACACTGTTACTAATTCCTTCTTATTTCCTATTCAAATTTTCTTGCTCCTCTTTATCTGGTTTCATCCTTGCTGTATTGTGTTTTTTTTTATATACTTTACTTTCATTTGGTCTGGTGCTCCTTTGCTCCAATTCTTACAAAGATTTAGTTGTTGTTAGTTGCAGCTTTTGCACTCACTGGTTCTTGGATTATGAATCCACTGTTGTTCTGGTGTTGGTTATGGCTCTAATACTGAATAGCATGCAATTCCCAGATTGTTTGTCAGTTTTATTATCCTTTCCAATAGATGGGTCAAAGCATTTCACACAATGCAGCAATTGTTTTGCACTGTAAGAAACATGTTTTAAATTCGGGGGAACCTCTGCGATTGCAATACTATCATGTTCTTCCATTGGTGTCCCATGTAAAATCATGTATCTAAGATGCCTTATTGTTGGTCATGAAACAATCTGATGCTTGGGTTTTATATCAAATGCACCCAATCATCCTTTGAAGTTACTTGTGTCAAATCACTGGTGGTGCCCTTGTTTCTGCTTCCGTCGGGATTATAGTATGATAAATAATAGGGTTGGCCTTGTTCAATATTGGTCATATCACTTTTAATGAATTGTATTTGAGTGATGTTTGGAGTTATTTCATTCTGTTTCAAGACAAGGAATTTGTTCTAGTTGTACAGGTTTGCCAATAGGTTCCACTTGTTTGTACTATCAAAAGATCCTCTCATTGGATATGTTGAGCTTCTTTCTTTCTTTCTTGCGTATGTATGTGTGCAGGTGTTGCTGTTGGCATTCTCATTTATTTACAAAATGTGTTTTTCAGTTGGGAATTGTTGATCTAAATCTGGAAACTGCACTGCTTGATATCAACTTCTGCACATGTGGCTCAATCCTCTGCATGCATGATGGATGATGGCCAAAAACACGGAAACAGTAGGCATACAATAGACTACTACAGAGGAGCAAATTCCCCGGTAAACAATGCATATATGTAGAATGCGTTGTTGTTTCTATCTTTCTTCGCTTGATTTAATTGATTAGATTTTTTATTTGAAATGGGCAGTGGAGTATGGCTTCGCAGCATCAAGTAACGGAACCAAATGCACTAGTTATGAATAAGAAAATTAGGTCCATTATGGCCGAAAGGCGTGCAATTCTAGAATTGGAAGCTGCTATATCTGAAAAGAATGAAGCCTTGGCTGCTAGAGATGAGGCCCTTCGTCAGAGGGATGAAGCAATTGCTCAGAGGGATAATGCCATAAGGGAACGCGATAATGCCCTTGCTGCACTTCAAAATCGGGAAGATGCTATCAACTTCTCATTGGGCAATGGAGTTCAACGCGGTTCAAAACGAATGCACCATCCTGCTAACTATCTAGATAACATGACAGATGCCACATACAACACAAAGGATGTGCGGATCACTGATGCCTTCCCGGTGACAATCATACCTTCTGATGCTATCAAATCACATCAGGCTAAGAAAACTAAGGAGAACAAGACAATCTCTCCTAAGGCATCAAAGACTCCTAGTAAAGGAAAGAAAATGGGTGAGGATTTAAATCAAAGGGCATCTTCGGAAGGGACGAAGTTCAAATCAGAATGGGATAGGCAAGATGTTGGCTTGAATTTGGTTACCTTCGATGAAACTTACATGCCCGTCCCGGTTTGCACATGCACGGGAGTACCACGGCAGTGCTACAAATGGGGTAATGGTGGATGGCAGTCATCTTGTTGTACCACCACTTTGTCAGTATATCCGCTACCGCAGCTTCCTAACAAGCGCCATGCACGCATCGGAGGGAGAAAGATGAGCGGCAGTGTCTTCACACGATTACTAAGTAGGTTTGCAGCACAAGGACATGATTTATCTGTACCATTGGATCTTAAGGACTACTGGGCCAGACATGGAACAAATCGCTACATTACTATCAAGTAGCTAGCGAACATTCATTAGGAATGTGTCCCAATTTGGCCTCTCATTAAAAATATCCCTTGATAAGAAGCATTATATGCTTGAATTTTGTGAAAGAAGGGATATTTTGTCTCCTAAAATTTTGTTCCATAGCCTTCTATCCTTTCAGATGGGATAGCTGTAAAGTACTGTCTATGTAGATGTGGATTTTTAGGTGATCAAGACCAAGGGGGGGGTTACTTTTCTAACCTGTTTATGAGACCCCTTTTCTATGAAATGGTGCTGGGAAAGTCTACCTTAAGACACTTTTGGCCTTTTAAATATTTATTGGCACTTTTATGTCATTGCTTATATTTTGCAATTATCATAATCTCTTGAGATTGGAAAAGATTTTACAATAATTTTAATGTATTATTTCTTACTACTAACAGGACCACCGTTCAATGGAAAACTACCAAATTTGTAGAGCAATAAACATTAACACTTTTCTAGTCATACATTCTCATAATGGAATGAACTTAGAATCATGGAATCGATTCAATTCTCAGTTAGTAAGATAATAGGAGTAAGATGTTGAACTAAGAAATAGATTTTAGAAACTAAAAAAGGATATCCAAGCAATTTCAATAATCAAAATTCATCGATATTGCTAAATAAAATTAAATAAATCATTTGAAACTATATTCTTAATTCTCTTTCCAAAATTTCCCATGTATTCACTTTCTAAGCCACGTGGTCCTGTAACTGATAAACCATTTATTGGAACTTCAAGAATCATTGACTACTAATACTATTGTTTGTTTTATTATATGTAGCCTCAAATTCACGTCTTAGAGATAGAATAAAATATAACAATCATAAGTCAAATGAGTTAGTTTTGCATTAAGACCCCAAAAAAAAAAATATTAGATGTCCCTAGTTACACTTTACAAGGAATAATGCGTCTGCATCGGACTAAATTAGTCAAACCGATATTTATTTTGAAATTGAGAGAATGAAGTATGGGTAGTAACTAGAAATAATTTACATTTTCCCAAGTTAAATGAGGGCAATTGGCCCCAATAATCAAAGAACAAATGAATTGAAAATGTACAATATTTACAACTATATACACAATAAACATAGAGAGATAAACTGCCACTTCAGCTACTGATGTCAAAGTACTTGGGATTAGAAGGGAAATGATACTCCACATGCAACTGCAACATTTTTTGAACCATCATAACATTTTCATGATTACCAAAGAATGATTTACACATGCCATGAAAACATGGATATACAAATTTTGCATGAAAAAGCTATGTTATTAATATATAAGAGTTAGAACTTAGAAATGCCAGGACATTTGGTGATCACAATTCAAATAAGTATGAATTTCAGTAATTCTATTGACTTATATGAACTGCTATCACCAAATATTGATGGTGTGTCTAATTCACCATATAACAAAAGTATTGCATTAATGTTATTAAGCTTTTTGAGTTAACTTGTAAATCAAGTAAACTCAAATCGAGTTTCCGAGTTGAGTTTTACACTTCAAGTTTACTGAAAAACTCTGTAAACTCCCAATTTTGATAACCACAATTAATCCCATGCATGAATGCAGTAATTAATCTTAATACCTTGCCCTCATCAGAATCCGAATGGCGCTGAGGAAACACTACTCGCATATCGTCGTACAAGTAGAAACGCCTTTCGGTGTATTCGCTATCAACAATGTTTCTCACTTCTGCAGAGAGCGAGTCAGATTTGCACTTATGAATTGACCTAGAACGTTTCTTCAGGAAGGGGCATAAGAAGCGGAGGTGGAGAGCATAAAGCAAAATGCCGGTGTTAACTGAGTTCTCATTCGCCTTCGAAGAACAACGTAGAAATTTGTCTCCATTTCCAAGGCATGTGCTTGAACTGAACTTAACTCCATTGCAAGCATCTGTTTCACTTTCGTTCCCAGTGATAGACATCGACGTTAAAGTAATCTTTTGCCGCAAGAACGTCTAGGTATGAATACAAGCAAAGAACATTAATACTGGAAATAATTCAGATCTTAAAACATACATATTTGAAGGGAAATCAAGAACAAGATGCATATAGTTTATCATTTTCATCTCTGTTTTCATTATAGTTAGGTTCCATGTTCTTGAAAACTTATATAACACTATATGAATTGGATTCCTTTCATTAATTTTTTAATGTAGCCTTCAATGTTTTAATCAAACATCAAATCAAGCAAGAGAGATGAATTATATGACATGCAATTGGATGGCTTCATAGGAACAAAAATTCGAATACGAAAAAATATTCATCCAATCTTTACCTTGGTACCAGCTGGCATGTCGCTCAAATCATAATTGCACAAGAATGTGTGAATAGGCGTCTTCTCCGGATTGCTGAGGAGCTGCAATTAGGTAGAACTATTTAGAATACAGCCAACACAGAACATAATGAGAAGCTGCCAACAAGAAAGCTGCCCGTAAAATCCATGTTAAAAACAAAGCCGCAAACTATTGAAGATGTGTAACATTTATCCAAAATTAGAGGCAACGCTAGCGCATCGGACATATTATGTTAGCTTGTTGTCTTGGTAACAGAACAAAAAACATTAGATGAATAATGGACTGTGCAAGGCATAGCTATTTTCTTTCTTATAAATTATGATTAGGAAAATGATGATCTCATCTTAACAATTTTAAAGCTCTTTGTTAGAAACTTACGATTTGAATACGTCCTTTAATAGGTATACGTATACGGCTGCTCTTTTCGGATCGTGATTCATCCATGCTAAGGGTTCTCTGGAATTTGGTAACTCTAGATTTGCATGATAACAAATTTCCTGAAAGATTGATTGATGAATAATAAAGTAAGTACTTATCCCCATCCACACTAGTTACTGCAAATGGGAGTTTTTGTGATTGAGGCGAGAAATTTCCGCCAGTAACATTAAGCACAGCAAGAAAGCCTTCAATTTTCTGCAAATAGAAGAGTAAAATAAGAGTAAGGTCACTCAAACATTTCCAAATTCATTAGGAAAATTAAGGTGGAAAGAGAGCCAATATGCGAATCGGGCCAACCTGAGTAACTTTCCCAGATAGTAGCCGACCGGATAATAGTGATTCCTCGAATGAACCGACCAGCGACCTTCTAAGTGGCAACCGATTCACTGTTCCACTGAAATTGGTAGAAGGCCGAGTCCAACACTCTTGCATATCGATGACATTTTCAGGTATAAACAAGCCAGACTTTTCAACATCCTTAATAGACCCATTGTTATCATCTAACATAGTGTCAACATCTTTGAATTCTCCGAATTTTTCATTTTCAGAAGAATTTTTACCAAGAGGGGACAAAGGAAAAGGAGGCAAAAACTTCCTTGGTGGTATAGACAATGGTGCTGTTTGAGGCCTTGTTTTAGTTTTCTGTTCAGAGTCATGAAGTGCTGCAGATGATCTAATATGCTTATTCGACCATGGCTCGTGATGTTCGCAGTGTGAATGCTCATAACTAGATAAAACTCGGTTTACACTAGAACCAACACAGGATGAATTCTTTAATTCCTGATAACAAGAGGCAGACCATATCATTGACTGAACATCGGTGTAGTTTCCGACATGAAACTTCTTATGCTCTTGGAACATAAGAGCACTACAACTATTGTGGTCAATATTCGAACTACCTTGACAAATACCTCCAACAATGTCCAGGGATTCACCTTTGCAATGATCTGCAAGAAGCAAGCCATTCAAAGGGGACAATAATTGCTTTCTGACTGTCGACTCGGATGGTTCAGCCGCGCCATTGTTAACATTAAACACCGCAGATGAATATGCATTTCCACCAAAATCATTAACATGAGGAGTTAATGTCATTATTTGGAAACCTACAGTCCTAGAAGCCGGTGTCTGCATTATTTGACCAGCATTGACAATAGGGTTAATCTTCAATTTAGGAATGTTCGATTTCCCATCTTTACACATACTCGAAATATGAGATTCTTTTGACAACTCTACAACACTTTTTCTGTCCGGATTAGGCATATCAATCTGCAATCGGTTATTCATGTCTTCGCCAGCCAACATGTTCAACTCATAGTTGCTTATGCTGGCGATCCTAGGCGCAGTTTGCACGAATGTGCCTAGCGATGCTGCCACCTCCTCGGCAATGCAGCCTGAAGACACTTGCGGCAACCCCATATCTCTATACAATTCTTTCGAATTATCAAACAGGAATTTCTTTCTCTGTGTCAATATCTTTCAACATCATCACCGCCTTTCAAGTGCACTAATAAAATCAGCATTCGTTAATTCAAGTTTCAAATGTACTCCAAAAACCTCGTAGCACAGCTCTAAGTAACTCAATTCCACTCAAATGAAATGAAAGCATGTGTTATTGATTGGATTTCACAGCAACTTCATATACAGCATTATCACACTCTGCAGAAATAACAAATAATCTATCAATAAATGATAACTTCCTGCTCAAAATCGATATATTAGCACAACAATACTTCAATTATAAAAAAAAATTGCAAAATTCAATAGTTACTACTTAGTTCTGAGCTTATCATGTTCATATTTCTCACTCATTTTCCACAAGTACTGAATTGCTCAAGTTGAATAACATAAATTGATCTCTAGGTAGAACCAGAATGAACAGGAATTCAGAACACCCTTTTCACAACCTAAATAAAAATAAAACATGAAAACATGGTGTTGTTATTGATTCTCTCTTAAAACCCCACAACAAAACCATTATCTAAACCCCCCCCCCTTTTTTTTCCAATTCCAATGGTTTCTCCAATCTAATAATCCATACTCAAAAGGATCCTGGTATACAATGAAAAAACACGCACCAGACATGTGATGATTCAAAGAACATCGGACAGAAACAAATCCCAAATGATCATGAAATGTTGAATAAAAAAAATCTCGTCTTGCTTGCAAATTCAGCATCAGAACCAATCAAAGTTTCAAACTTTGCAAACCCCACAAGACAAAGAACTAGTATCAGTGCTTAAAATTGTATCATCATCATCATAGAGGAATTCTCTTCATTTTCTTCTTTCTTTCTTTCTTCTTGTTCTACTTTGTGGCCCCTTGGAAATGGAATTGGAATTGAAAGTGTGAGGTAAAAACGGGGTTATGGTTATGGCTATGGTGGTGGTGAAATGGATGTGCATTGATGGATAAATCATGATTTCCAAAATTCAATAATTAGGGTCAAAAAAGAAAAGAAGGGGTTGGGGGTGTTCCTAATTCCTATAAGGGAACAAGATTGTGGGGCATGGCTTAGCCAAAATTTTCTGGCTCTCTGTCTTTGGAAGTTGCAACCAAAAACCGAAAGCCACTACTTGCATTACGGATACCACAAAAAACTGAAATACACAAACCCTCTTTTCTATTTTTTTTTCTTTTTCTTTTTAAGCTAACGTGTGATTTTTAATGTTTTAATTCATGTTAAAGGATTTAATTTTGATATATTGATGGCGTAAAATATTTTACACTGTTGTGTAATTATAATTATTTTTTTGAATGATCATTTATGCAATTAATGTAAAAGGTAGTCACACAAAAAATGTATAAAAAGTAAAAATTCGGATACAGTTGACTTCATGTAAAGTTAATAGTTGAAAGCCGTTAGATGAAAATTTAGTCAAATAAGTTAAATCATTTAATGGAATAAATTAATTATAGTTGATAAATAAAATATCAAGGAAAAGTATAGGGTACCAACATATCATCTGCCAACTTCTGTCAATTCTTATTTATATTTGTGTTTCATGGAAGTGTATTCATAGATGTGTCTAATAATTAATATATTTTAAATACATATATAAAGAGACACATCCAGAAAATATATCTATAAAGACACTTCTATTAAACACAGTTATAAAAAATATATTTTTATTAGACACATCCACGAACACACTTTCATAAAACACAATTATAAATAAGAGTTGGCAGAAGTTGGCAGATATGCTGTTGGTAACGTAGCGGAGCCGAAATATCAAAATATTATTATAATTTATTTAAAAATTATACTTTATTTATATTGTTGGAATAAATTAATTTCAATAACCCAGATCATCCATATTGAATCACAAAAAATATATCATAATGCGGAAACGTACCTTTATTCATAAGAGTCAGAAATTGATGGAAGAATTTGGATCTGGTGGTTTTTTCGATTTTCCTCAACCAAAGCCTTCTGTCTTCCTAAGCGGCTAAACTGTGATTCTTTTGATGGGGAAAGAGCAACAAAGACGGCTTGGGTGTATTAGGGACCGAAACCTGAAGGCCTATTTATATTTAAGCATAACACCCATTAAACCTAAAGCCCATTTAACATTTATAACAATAAATAAGATCACCATTATATAAGTCATTTAATTTAAAATAACATAATTTATAATTATAATTAATATATATATTCCCCACAAATAAATCAAAAAATTTAAAATAATTTCCTAACATATATATGTATAATAAAAATTTGAAATTAATGTATTTATCTATCCTATATTGTGTCGTATTTTATGTTCGTGTAAAACTGTAAATATTCGTGGTTAGTAGCTTCCATGAGAGGTCTCTGTCATTCCAAACCCATAATGCATATCCACAAATCTTGTATTTAATTTATCGGACCACCCCAATTACCATTTGAACCAACTTTCTTCATGGGAAGGTAATTGGTAGGTGTTGATTTTCTCAACTGAGTTCTCACAGTTAATTGAATATTTTGTGGGATTTATTCTAAGACTTACATTATTAATCAATGATAAAAATATATATAAGTTAGTTGAGGCAAAAGTTATTCGATATCCATCTCTATTGTCATCCCTAGCCATGTCCCTCAAAAATTGAGAAATCATTTCATGCTTTTGGAGTGTCATCTAAACTTGTACTGCTTCTGCTCATACAGTGTCATACTATTAGCTTAGGTTTGATGATGTTGACCTATCATTAAGTTACACATTTATATTTCTTTTGTAATAATGATTTTAGTTATTGGTGGATTATTTATTCTATTAACTTATGAGTGTAACTTAATAAAATGTTAATATTATAGAATGCAATAATATCTAACAAAATAGATGTATACGAATAGGGAATTTTCTTCTAGGTTACATAACCAAACTTTTTGCCAGAATATTGTATTTCAGACCCTTTTTTGACATTTATAAACAAATAAACTATTGTACCTTGGCAGGGCTTCTTAGGTACTATTTCTGTAATGTAATCTTGGGCTTCCAGCCCTGTCTAGTGTACCAAAAAAAAAAGGAAAAGAAAACGAAAAATATTTACTTTCAACCATTGAAGGCATTTGCTACTTTCTTCTAATAGTTACTAACGAGCCTATGAATATACACCCTTATGTTTGTTTAATGTGTAGAACTTTTAAACATGACAGCACCATTTTTTTTTTCCCTTTAGGGCTGAATTGAAGACTAATACCAAAGATCATAATGATTGAAGAATAGTTGCTCCCAGAAACTATACAGAAGTGGATTCAATCATCTGAAGATATACAAAAAGTAAAGAACCCCGTTGCAGATTATACAACAAAGACTTTATGCCAAATGAAATACAAAAAAATAGGATCAACAACAAAAGAAAAACAATTAATAACAATAACTTGAAAAACCACTGCATCATGAAAAAAATATATATATTAAATTAATCAAGGCCTCAAACGTTGCTTGCTTTAACTCATTCCAGGATGCCACCAAAATCAAAATGAAACTGGTTTGTTTATTTGCTCCTAAATAATAAATCCATTGAAAGACCAACTGTTGATGGTTTGAATGGACGCATGAATTTCCATGATGAGGCAGTGTTTGAGTCTTCTTTTCTGGTTTTCCTACCTCTATGAGTTCCATCATGATGAGATTGTTTAGAATCAAATGTCTCTGAGCCAAAGGAAGTAGTGTCAGTGGCACCAAATGAAACAGGCCCTTTTTGTGAAGATGCATCTTGTGGATATCCAACAGCTCCATCTTGATGAGGGGGTGGAAATTTCTCACTCTTGCTCTTTGCATTTGTGTGGTTCACTACTCTCCACCTCTGAAAAATTCAGTGTGAAATGAGAATACAGTAATACACACACATGTATTGTCTCTAATGATGCAGAAGAGGACATGGATGAAAAAAACTAAAATAAAATGAAAAAGAACTCAATTTACTATATTAGTATCATCAGACCAAACAAAAGTTCACACGAAGTTCTATGACTTGATAGAACAAAAAAGAAAGGAATCACGAAATAAAATATGTTTTGAATGTCAGGGTAGACAAGATTAGAGAATCCAAAGTAAAAAATTGACGGAGAATCTAACTGCCAAGTCCCAGACAGCATTATTATACATTTTGTCAGATCATAAAAATGGTGGGGTTTAATAAATAAATCTACGGCAGTTTGAGTATGCCTAGTAAATAATGGATGGAGCCCGAGAATATACGGTAAAACTGTATATTCATATGCTTATCACAAAGATTGACTGATTGAGTCATGCATATGTAAGTATGAACTAATTCAAGGTGAAACTGCAAATGGCTCAATGAATCAGTTATAGTTTATATGATGGTATCTAGTATCTATTACTTGGATAACTATAGCAATTCTGGAGATAATACATGCAGTAAAACCTGACTTCTGGAAGGAACGCATTTATTTGTAAAAGAAAAAGAAAATGAATGACATACATCTAAGTTTGTTTGGATCTCTGCATTAGCTTCAGGGGCCGGAATAGCTCGACCACGCTCACGTGCTCTGACTCTTTTGGCACCATCATTAGCCTTTCCATGTAGAGCTTTTTGCCTGAATGAAATCGAAGCCAAAAATGAGAAACTAGGAAAAATCAATCCAACATTTTCAATGTAGGAAAGAGAATAGGAGACCTTCTTGCTTCTTCATCTCTTAGTTTTACATCCAGTTCTTTGCTGGGAGGATACTTTGGTAAACTCGAAGGTTCACAAGCATAGGGCTCAGTTGTAAAGAACTGCAGATAGAAAACAGATGTGAAGATCCATTGCATCTTAAATGCAAGATAAATTTTCGTTGTTCACTCACTTCGCTATTTAGAGCAGCTGAGGCAGTGCCACGACCATCAGGATCTATTGCAAGAAGAGTTTCAATCAGAGGTATTGAAGATGGGGGGAAATCCTTGAAAGTTTCTGTGATGCAACGTTTATATGGCTGCTGTGGCTTAAAAATTGTAGCATTTGGCAATTTATATTTCTTCCAATATTCCTCAGATGGAGAGCCACATAACTTAAATATTTTGTGCAGTTGTTCAACCTAGCCCCAAGTAATCCAAAAGTTAGTCACATAAAACAACATCCTGAAAATATTGCAGCAGTTTAACCACAAAACAGAAACATAGAACCATCAATTTTTCCAGTTGTCTTTAACATGGTTTATTGGTTTCTGTATATTTTTCATTTTTTTGTTTTCTAATAAACTTTACCTGTTACATTATTTTGTGCCATCAAAGCTAATCAAGACTGATACTTGAAATATTTGCAAAGGGCTATGAACATTTTGTGCCATCACAACTATCAATGAACACACTAGAAACTAAGTTTAAACTATTGCTGCTTACAAACAAGACAAAGAACAATACCTCTGTCCGGCCAGGCATGATTGGCTTCCCAGCAAGCAGCTCTGCCAAGATACAACCAGCACTCCAAAGGTCAACACCAACACCATAAAATGTGGCTCCAAGAAGCAGCTCAGGGGGACGATACCAGAGAGTTACAACTCGGCTCGTCAAGACCTGCTTCTGCTTAGGGTCAAAGAAAGTTGCCAATCCAAAATCTGCAATTTTAAGGATTCCTTCGTTGTCAATAAGCAGATTGGAACCCTTAATATCACGGTGCAATACACCTCGGCTGTGGCAATGCTCAAGGCCTGAGAGCAATTGCTTCATAAAGCATTTGACCTGTCACAAAAAATATACTGAGAGACAAATCAGCCTTTCAGTCTGAGTTTTCTTTTAACTAATTTAATATGAATTACTATTCATTCCCTGTCATTTTATTGATAATTAAAATAAAATCACAGCTTCACAGAACTGCACACTGAGTGCAAAAAATAAATGTAATAAACCTTCTATGATTTTAAGATTTGCATTGCAACCGTAATACTCTGTTTTCCATTTACAAAAGGTAAACTAATAATAGCAATGATGATGTCTTCACAACTACTAAATATTATTTTCTATGCTTCTCGGCATTGATGCATTATTAGGTCTACTCTAAATCCAGCAAGGCAGCAATGAGTAATACTTTATGAGAGATGTGATAAAGGAAATTACTAAGAAGTAGTAAGCATCACGGTAGAAGTAATTTGAAAACATCCGAAAGCCTAGAAGGCTAATTATGCCACAAAATGTGCATGGGACCCAACACAGCCGCCTAGACAGCTCTAGGAACAAGATCAAACAAATACTACACTCCTTTTAGAAAGTCAATGTAAAGCTAATGATACAACTTTACAGTTCTAACCACAATGCAATAAAACCATGGCATACAAAATTGAAAATTTAAAAAAATAATAATCTAAAAGCCGCAACACAAGAAGATTAACAGTTGAGTATCCAATCTATCGTAGCAGCCATTAGGCCCTCATGCCTAATTTCCATTAAAACAAAAGCATAAGCAAAGCAAATTTAACAAAAGGGACATTAGCACATTACACAAGGCTATGAAACTCTGAAGTTAACTCATTAGTTTAGGTCTCCAAATCCAACCTAAGAATCTACGAGTTCAGGTACACTCTTGAGTTTGATAACCTTTATTAAAAGCTACTGAGACCTTATTTCTACGCCATGTGGACTCCAAGAATGCAAAAGTGCTAAGAGTTATGGTACCTGAGGTTCAGTGAACTTGACACCTTGACCAGCTGCAAGACCTGCAAGATCATGTTCCATATACTCAAAAACCAAGTAAAGGCTGCAAGACATTCTTGAAGTGACCAATCCCTCAAGCTTCACAACATTTGGATGATCAAGCTTCCTCAGAACAAGAATCTCTCTAGCCATGAACTTCACACTCTCAGGTTCCAAATTATCAAACCTAACTTTCTTCAAAGCCACAATCTTTCCACTCAAAAGGTCCCTTGCTTTATACACATTGCTATAAGTCCCTTGCCCAATCTGAACAAAAACATTTATTATTACTACTACTCAAAGAAGAGGGAGAAAAATAAAAGATCCATTTTTTTTTGGCAATAGAATGAAGATTGAAGAAGAATAAAAAAGAATGATGTTTTGGTTTTTGAAGAAACCTTAGCGAGTTTCTCAAAGGTGTTGGCGCGGCGAGGAGTCCAATCGCCGATTGCTTCGCCGGCGACGGCCATAAGCCACGACGGCCATCCCTGCTGAGTAACCGCGAACGGATCGAGCCTCGGCTTCCGGCGTTCCGGTGCCGGAAGGCTTACCGGAACATCGCCGCCGGAGTTCCGGCGGTTCCTCTGCTTTTCCCGAACCCTAACGGCATTATTAATATCACTATTATCGCTTGCATCGCGAGCAGAGCTTCTCTGTTTGTTCCGGTGACGGTGCTGAGCTTCGTTACCGGACGGCTTCCCGAACACGCAACCCATTCGTTAGTCGTGGCGGCGTGCGGCGACGACGACGGAAGTGGCGGAGAGCGAGAAACACATGGAATCGGAGAAAGGAGCTGCAGTTTGGAGTTCCAGTAGGTTCCGATTCGGAAATCGCCGTCGTGTACGGCGGCGCGAGCGGGTGGTTTTTAGAAAGAAGGAGAAAAAAAGGGTGGTTAAAAGGTGAGAGTAGGAGTTAAGAGTTATGAGTGCGTTAATGAAGAGAGAATGGAAGTAGCTGAGGCTATGATTCCCTGCGACGCAAGCATTATGAATTATGCACCTTATCGTAATAATAATAATAATAATAATAATAATAATAATAATAATAATGTCTGACTTCTGAGACTTAAGTTAAATGTAGTTCAGATGATAACCGGAGAAAAACTTATCGTGCACTGAGTTATTTTATTGTATTTGGGTAATCAGTCTAATTAACCTCTTCTTAAAAAAAATTAAATAATAAATATTTATATTAAAAAAATTATAAATAAATTATTTTATATTTAATTTTTTTAATTTTAAAAATATTTATTTAAAAAAATAAAAAGTTTATTATTATAAAAAAGTCTTTTTTTCAATTTATCTATAAATATTTAAATAATTTTTAAAAAAAAATATAATTTAATTCTAAAAATTATACTAAATATTAATGTTATAACTTTTCATAAGTTAAAAATTAAACAAAATTACTTATATATCTATTTAAAGTTTCAAACTAGTCCTATGTCTAATTACCAAGTCTTAATACAAGGAATTCAATTCAAATTTGAGACATTTTGATTAAAATATTTATTATTTTGACCTTTCTAGTTCTATCTTGGTAAAAACTTTTCTAGGATATACCTAAAAATATGAAAACTCACATTTATATTTATATAATATTGTTAATTAAAAATTGTTAGACAATAATTTAATTAAATATATCAAATTATATAATAATTTTTAATTCATAATTTTATATGAAAAGAACTGTACGTAAATTTTTATCTTAAAAAATATAATAATATTATATTAAAATTATAATTTTTTCAAAAGAACAAGCTATTTAATTATTTTGAGTCAAATTAATTATAATAAAAATTATAAATTTAATAGTGATTAATTTTTTATTTTATTTATTTATCATTTTAAAGAAATTTTTTTATTGTGCAAACTAACGGCAAGACTAATTATTCCACTAAAATGTGAAAAGAAAATCTCATCAATTTAGATCAATGAGATACATAAAAAAATAAGGGGAGAACTTTTTATGCTTTAATTTTAAAAAAGAAAATCTTCCACCACTATTTAGACTATTTAAATCAAGAGACAAAAGTAGTAGTTACATAAAGCATTTTTTTGGTGCATAATTACATGAAGCTTTTGAAAAGTGAAGACTTTGACATTTGAAATTTTGGACAGTTCAAAAGATATTTAAGCCTTTCACACTATCAATATTTATTTTTCAAATATTGCAATTTTAATTTAATTTTAACAAATTGACTAATGAAATTTGTTTTTTTTAAGATATATATTTTATTAGTTTTAAATCCTTAATAAATATTTTTAGAGTATTATTAGAAAATCTATTACTCTTATATCCTATGAAATTTCAATTTTTTATTTTATATTTAAAAATATGTTCTACAGCTTAAATATTTTTTTAATATTGAATTTAAAGAGGTATTATCTCCGAAAATGACTCATTAGGTGTGTTGTATTAAGCCGTAAAACTGTGGTAACTATAATTTTTTAAATCCGTTGAAATAACAAAACGGCGATGTTATTTTCTATTTTAATAATTTAAAAACAATTAAAAAACATGGCAACTTCAAAATTTTAAAAATATATTTTTAACTTTTAAATTAATTAAAATAATTTAGACAAAACATTGGTGTAATTTTATGTCTTTTAAAAAGTAAAGAAAAAAAAATTCATGGCAAAGTAAAACTCCCTTTGAAATCAAATAACCTAATAATATAACACATATTTTTTTACCAATATTAAAAAAATTAGTCCTTAATAAATGTCTAAACTTAAAATATCAAAGTTTTGCTGGAAAATAACGAAATTGTCACTGTGATTTCTGAAATCTGAAGTGTAAGCTGGTTGTCAGTGAAATGGTGGCGGAACGAGAGAGGCAGAAAGGCCATGACAATGATGACGTCATAAATTTTGGGAACAAAAAGGTCGAGCTTCCATTAAAAAGTTAGAAGAAGGAAAAAGACAAAGATATTGTTATTTTAATACTATTCTTTTTAGTATTTTTTAATTATCTAATTGTCAATTATTGGGACCAGATATGTTTGAATTGATCAACTCCACAATTCTTTGGGGAATTTAGATGAAATGATTTAATGTTTGGGTCAATGGAATCACAACCAATGGCAGTAATCATCAATAGTTACTGTTGCTGAAAATTTTACTATAATTGTAGAAATTAAAATAAATATAAGTAATTACTTTCTAAAGAGCTAATACTAATCAATTTTAAGATTTAAAATTTATCATTTATAATTTAGGTGCAGAGTTAAAAATTTATAAATTAAAATATAAAATTTAAAATAAAAAATATTTTTTTAAAAATTAATTAATATTGACTGAAAAATTTAATTATGTAATATTACTCTTATTAAAAATTATATGATTCAGACAAAAATATGTACTTAACAAATTATAAAATAATTGCTACAGGATTATAAAATTAATTAAAATGGGAATAATTTTTTCTAAAACACTGATATGCTACATTAAAAGTTAAAACTTTAGAATAACAAAAATATTATGAACAGTTGAGTTTAATCAGTAAAATAATTATTATCTATTTATATACATTTATACATATTATTTTTATATTTTCTATTATAAAGTAATTAACAATCAAAATTATTAAGCTTTTTACAGTAGAATAATTATAAAAAGATAATGTAAGATTTAAAAAAAAGATCGTTATCATTATATTTAGATTTAGGTAATTATTAGTGGAAAATTTTAAAATTTTTTATTTAATAAATATATTAAAAAGTTAAATTTTTTTTATTTTTAATTAAAAATTTTAATTTTAACATATACTCTGAAGACATAACATAGATAAATCCTGATTTCATATGTAAATAGTTGACAATTATTAATGGGCAGAAATAGTAGTATACAAGTATTGACATTGGATTCAAATTTATTTCTGAAATTGAAGATTTTGATCAAATTTCTGACAGAGGAAGTTACTTCTACCCACCATTCCAAACGTAATAAATAGTGTGTTTGCATTCATTGCTACAGAGAGGTAGACAGCACATGGAAGCTTCAATTACTTTACCATACTTGGTGTAAACTTCATTAATGCCATGAAATACACACACATTACTACTCTACTATTTTATGCTATGCAATTAAATTCATACATTTATATAATACTTGAAATAGTAAACTTCAAAATTAGTTAGGTTCGCTAATGTGACAATATAATATTTATTATTTGTGTAAAATTATTTTGTTCATAGGTATTTTAGAAATATAATTATTCATGTTGTTTCTTTTTATATTATAATTTTGAGTTTCTGAGAAAAATGATATCATGATATATATAGTATCAAGTTTTATGTATACCAAGTCTAGAATTTGATTTTTGGTAAATTTCAAAAATAAAAAATAGCATAAGATAAATAATAAAAAAAATTATGTAAAAGTTAAACAAATCTAAAAAAGAGACTTTTATTTTTAAACAATATTAAAAATATAACAATTTATATTGTCTATTTTTTTATGAACTTAAACTTAAAAAAATAATAGCATAACAAGCTCAAGGAAATAAACTTTTTACTGATTATATTTATGTTTTAATTTTTATTCTACCTTCTTATTTTCTACCTTAGGACAAATCTCTAGAATAATAATTAAAAAAAAACTATAAAAGTGGTTATAAATTGTATATACAGAAAAATTACAATGACTAAAACTAAAAGAGAAACTTAAAGTACACATTTTTTATAAGATATATTTTAAATTTTTATCGTTTGACTTGGCGCATTTGTAAAGTATATTTTGCAATAATTAGTTAACATATTTCATTTTTTACATGTTGTATTCTTAACATTTATCCATCTATTTTATTTTATTAGCTAATTATTAATAAGCAAAAATTGGGGCTTTCTTACTAACATGACACCTTCTTTAAAATTATTATTAAAATACCACACTTTTAAAATTAATTATTCAAATGCTACCTTTTATTAAGGTGATAATTGATTTGTTATTTTATTTTTAATTATAATTAATTATAATAATATAAAAAATAGTATCTAGGTAATGAATTTTAAAAGAATGACATTTTTTTATTAAGTTTCGAATAAAAATTGATATATTGATAAAAAATAAAAAAATTGATTAAAAAAAAAGACTATGAATATACTGAGTAAATAGTTAAATTAGTCCCTCAAAAATTACGTAATCTTCAATTTGGTCTCCGAAAAATTATTTTAGTCAAATTCATCCCCAAAAGATTTTAGTTTAGTTACGTTAGTTCTTCTGTCACTTTCTATATTAACGGCGTTAACGAAAAATGACGTGACATGTTAAGAGATAGATCAACATTAAAATGCCATCGTTTTTAAGGGTGAGGGGCAGTGATTTAAACTACATCGTTTTGATCTCTCACTTCCATTCACTCACAAGTCACAATAACACACAAGACGAAGAGTCTCCCTCTCTTCCCTTTCCCACGTGGCTGAGAAGATGAAGAAGTCTTCATCCTTGTCGCTGATTGAAGCATCCGGTGCAGCGTCCCTGTTTCTCTCACAAGACTCTCCCTCTCACTTTCTTTTTGACGTTGCTGAGGAGAAGACGAAGAAGCCTTCATCATCGTCGACAATTGAAGTATCCAGCTCAATGTGTTTGAGAGATTGCCGTTGAGGAGTGGCTTCACAGTGATGATAGATGTGACTGACGGCCATTTTTGTCGTTGCTTAAGGTTTTATTTTGTTCTGATTACTAAACTTGTTTTTAGGATTGTGTCGTTGAGAAAAATTATTTTTTGTTAGTATTTTTTGTTGAAATTGAAAATCAATTATGGGGTTATGGTTTTGCTCTTTGTTGATTCATGAAAATTGATCAAGAGTTCTGGTTTTCTGAATATTAAAGAAGCACTAGTTATCAATTTCTCTTATCATTGTTTATGTTTAGTGTTTGCTTTGTTGTTTGATTTCGGGGATCACATTTTCTTTGTGGAATTCAATTTTGTGCAAGGAAAGTTTTTTTATTTATTTTTTCTGTTACGAAACTTTTTTTTTAAGATTGTGCCATTGTTAAATTCTGTTTTTTGTTGGTGTTTCTTGGCTGAAATTGAAAATCGTTTTAGGTTAGGAGTCCGTTCTAGTTGCTTAAACATTTTCAATAGCTAACATGTCATCATGCTAACGACCTCAAATTTTGCCATCTAGACCGTTGTAACTACACTATATAGGAAGGGAATATATATGCAACATTTTGGGATTAGGATTTGTCATTTAGAGACAGATTTGATCAAATTTTATAAAGATATTATGTTGATTGCCAATGAGAATATAGAGAGGTGTGCTGACAGGTAACTTCACGTGCCATGTCACTTTCGTTAATGTTATTAACATAGAAAATAACAGAAAAACTAACGTGACTAAACTAAAATCTTTTTGAAATGAATTTGACTAAAAAATTCTTTCAAAAACCAAATTAGAGATAACGTAATTTTTCAGGACCAATTTAACTATTTACTCAATATACTATATACATTTGTTATCCGTGATAGTCAAAACCTAATTTTATTAGCAATCACATATCACTTTTTTAAAATTACATCAATGTTTTCTTCTTTCTATAATTTTGGATGAATAATGCATTTTAAATTACCATTTGGGTGTGTTACACACTCAAGTGATTCAAAAATTAAAAAAGTAAAAACAGAGAGAGAAAAAGAAATGTTATTATTATTATTAAAATTTTTCTGACTTTTCTTCTTAAAAATATTAATTAAAAACACTACAAAAATGTTTGCTAAAAATTATTTAATTTTTTTTATTTTTAAATATATTACATACAAAAGAAATTAAAAAAATTATAATTATACTATTAAATATGTCCATAAAGCACATTTAGTTATGGGATAGAATTCGGGTTAAGTTGTGTTTGATTTTTGTTGCCCTAAATAGGTATAAATGATCTAGTGCATGCCTTTTTAATTTTAAAAAGAGAAAACCTCTATATTTTGAATTTTAAATATTGAATTATCTATTTGATACTTTTTCATTTTAAGAGGAAGAGCTTTAAGTTTAAACAACACAAATAATATCAAGAATCAACATTTTTTTAATTTATCTTGTATTTAAATTAACATTAATATTTTTTAAAATTTTTTACCAAAATATTAAATTCTAGCATTTTTCTTTATACAAAGAATAAAGTTCTACAACTAAATAAAATATTTAACCAAGTTCAACTAAGTTATTTTTAAGAATTTTGAATCTAAGTGTGTTCTTCGTCTTTATCGCTTTTTCTTCTGCTCTCTTTTGTTATTGTTATTACTATCACCGACGCCACCACCACGTACCACCTCCTCCTCCTCTTTTTCTTTTTCTTTTTCCATTTGAATTTCTTTTCTTTCTTTTTTTTCTTCCTCTTCCTCCTCCTCTTCCTCCTCCTCCTCCTCCTCCTCCTCCTCATCATCATCGTTATCGTCATCATCATCGTCGTCTTCTTTTTATACATATTGCCGTTATCGTTATTGTTATTGTAGAATTTTTGCCATATCGATGATGTTGTCTAATCTAAAATTGATTTGGATGTATTTTTGTTTATAATTCAATCTTATTTGTGTGCTTGTTTTCAAATTGAATTTGTGTGTCACAATTATTAAGTAATTTCGGTACATTGCTAGGTTAATTGAGTTGCGTTTAGTCTCGTCACTTGTATTTGGTGTAATTAGGTCATCAAATATAATTTAGTAGTTCTGGTGTCATTTAAGCCATATTGACGATATTGTTTGATCCAAAATTGATTTTGGATGTGTTTTTGTTCATAATTAAATTTTTTTGTATATTTATTTTCGAACTAGGTTTTTGTATCGTAATCATTAAGTAATTTTGGTACATAAGAACCAAAAACACCAACCACAAAATCATATATCAAAATAACCATACAAAATACACAACACCAAAAATAATTTTTGTATGAGAAGCAATGCTTCTAAAAAAAGTAAGAACAACAAAAAAATAAAAACAAATAAAAAGAAGGGAAAAATACAATATTAAAAAAATATATTTTTATACTTTGTAGTAAAATTTTGATGTCAAAGTTGAAAAAATATGTATTATTGTTAAGATATTTCGGTGTTATTTTTTAATAAATTTTGCACAATTCAAAACTCTTCTCTCCGTTCCTCCTCCTCTTCCTCTTCTTCTTCTTCACGGATAAAAAATTTAGGTGTCAAAATTGAAAAATTTCGGTGTCACACTTAAAAAAATTCGATGTTATTTTCTAACAAATTCTCCATAACTCAAAATTCATCATCCTCTTCTTCTTTTTCATCATCATGATCTTCTTCTTTTCTTGTTTATGTTCTCCTTCTTGTTTTATTTTCTCATAATTCTTCTTGTTTTACATATTTAACAAGAATAAAAAAATAATAAAAAAATACATAATGTTGCAAAATTACCATAAAAAAAAAGAGAAAAAAAAATTCAACAACAACAGTAATAAAAGAACGACGATAATGAAAAAACATATATAAAAAAAAAGAAGTTGAAAAGTTGGAGCGTGTAAACACTATTTTTAATGAAATTGACTTTTATTGAATTTAGACTAATTTGATTAAATTTAATTGCCAAAAAAATTTAAATATATAACATAATTGTTACACGAATCAATAGATAGTTACTAAAAATTAATAAACATAACAATTTAAATAGATTTTCTTTAAACAAAACATTCTTTATTTTAATGGAAGATATTTAACTTTACGTCTTTTTATTTTTAGTTAACTTTACTTAAACTCAAATAAATCAATCTGGTTTGTTTGGGTCAAATTTTTTTAAATAGGTTATTAATTGAAAATAGTTGCTAGAATATTAAAAAAATTATCAAAAAATTAAATAGGTTAGACAAATTAACTTTTTTTCAATCAATATATTAAATACCTTTTTATAGGCTTTTTTCTTATAGGGGGCTAAACGACCATCCATTAAATTTTTTTTTTCGTTAGTTTACACGAGGGTTACATTATGAGAATAATCTATTTAGCTTATATATTATGACGAGTTGCTTAATAAATCATTTAAAGTGAGAAGAATTAGAAAGTAAGTGTGTTAAAAGTAGGTTGTCAATAAACTATAATTTAAATAACATGATCTTTTTATTTTTATCTAAAAATTATGAATTCGAATCTAATATATGTTTGTTTATTTTTTTTTTGAGAAAATACTACTATTTTTTCGTGTGAGATGCTAAAATGACAATTTTTTCCTTTTATTTATAAAATGTATATTCTCCTCCCTTATAACTTTTAAAAAACCTCATCTTTAATTCATTTTAATTTTTTGGTGTTAACTAATATTAACTTTATCAATTTTCAAAAAAAAATAAATTATTTTTTACAAAAATACTCTTTAAAAAAATTTATTTTTTTGTTATTAAATTTTGCTTAACAAAATAGTCTTTAATAAATTATTTTTTTAATAATTAAATTATTTTTTTCTAAGATATCCTTCAATAATTTTTTAATTATTAAATTGTGATATTACTAAATTTTTTGTTAACAATTATTTTTATATTTAATGTTAAAATAATATATATTGATATCGAAAAATTAATAGTAAAATATAAAAAAATTGTTAATGAAAATTTTAGTAAAATCATAATTTAATAATTAAAAAATTATTGAAGGATATGTTAAAAAAATAAATTTAATTATTAATTTTTTTAAAATATTTTGGTAAAAATATAATTTAATTAATAAAAAAATTATTAAAGAGTATTTTGGTAAATAAAATTTAATGATAAAAAATAAAATTTTTGCTAAAGGATATTTTTATAAAAAATAATTTATTTTTTATTGAAAAATGGATAAAATTAACATTAATTAACACAAAAAATTTAAAATGGATTAAAATGAAGGTTTTTTAAAAGTTATAAGGGAGAGGAATATACATTTTATAAATAGAAAAAAGAGGAGTATCATTTTAGCATGTCGCAAAGAGAAGAAAATGGTATTTTTTTTTTGTTAGTTTGACAGGTGGAGCATCACACAAAAGTGATAAGCAAAAGTAAAATGCAGATCGCGAGTTTAACTTCATCTCTTTTTTTTGACAGACTGCCATGACAAATTTGATTTGTTTTAAGACTCCCACACATTTGGTCTTTTATAAACTTCTATACTCGTTTGAATCTAAGAAATGAAGCTTAGATGGCGTTGATGTGTGTTTTTATTTTGTGTATATATATAAAGAAAATAGAAATATCATCAACCATAGACACCGATTTTGTCTTTTTGTTTGGTGATATATAGTGTGAAAGGAAGGATAATTTGTCAACCTATAATAATTGATGAGAAGCAACAAATTTTGTTATTAGCAAAATAAGTCATCTAACATAATTACAAGAATGAAAAGTACAGGTAAATAACTTTTAATCAGTTAATTTTATATAATTATAATTAATATTTATTAATTTTTGTTTAAAAATAAAATTTAAATAATTAATAATTAATGATAATTTAAAAAATTAAAATTATTAATTAATAATAAATTAACTGATTAGATGTTGGTTAGTAGTTACCTAACATAATTCTTACAAAAAATATTATAATTAGAAAAAACAAAAACAATCCTAATATCAGAATGATGATAACTATATAGTGTTTGAAGAATTTTAAGTGTATCAAATACATTAATATTCTAATAATTTTAATGTTAAATTCAATTATAAAAAATTATATATAATATATATTAATTAAAAAAACTATTAATATTATTAAAAAATTGGTATTTCGGATAAGTTTAAAAACTTTTTATAGTAGCTATTCTGTTATATTAATTATATTATGTGTATATTAAAATTAAAAAAAATTAAATGTATTTTAAATATCGATATTCTAATAATCTTAATTGTTGATTTTAATTAATATATATTATATATATATTTTTATAATTAATATCAATAATTAAAATTATTGGAACACTAGTATACTTGATACACTTTAAATTCTCTCTAAAAATTAATCATAAAAATAAAAATTAGAAGCGATGAAAATGACAGCCAAAGTTCCCAATGTCCCAATAGTTAGTTGGCACAAAGAAAAAATAATTAATAGCGTAATTTGTAAGGAGCTTACATTTTCTTGAGAAAAAACACAAAGGTCAAAGGACATCATAGCTAGGATATTGTTATTTATTTTAAGGATAAAATATTTTATTTTGATTTTGTTTAAAAAAAATTTATTTATATCAAATATATTTTAAGCAGTTAAATTTTCTAAAATTTTAAAATTAATTTAGCAATATACATAATAATTATGTTTGACTTATTTGTATAAAATGTTATTCTTATAAAATTATTACTGAATTAATACTAAATTTTTTGATAAATTAATTGGCAGAGATATATTTGATACAAATAAAATTTTAAAAAATTAAAATAAAATAAAATTTAAGATTATTGTTAAAACTTTTGACAAATTTCAAAAAACAAAAAAGTATACTTTATTTTTATTTTAATTATGAATATAGCACTAGGATTAATAAACGTCCTTCGTTGAAATAATAGCCTATTCTTTGGTTCATATTTTTTTTTTTTTTTGTTGATATCCGTTTGTTGGAAGCTAACAAAATCTCTGGTTTATTGTTTATCTTTCAGTTGGTAAAAGTGAAGGAGATAAGTCACAAAAGCTATTGATTGATATACTAATCCCTACAAATAATATTATTTTATTTTGATTTGAAGAAATTTGCACCAACGAAACGAGAATAGTTTGTTGAATGCACGAATTGAAACAAATGGTAAGGAAATTTCAATGGTTGAATTGAATAATGTGGTATATGTTGAATTGAAAACAAATAGTTTATTGAATGTGGAGCAACATTTTTTAAAGATTGACAAAAGTTATATAGTTAATATAGCCATGGATGGTAATAGGGATGTCAATGGGGCGGGGCGGGGGCGGGGGATGCCTCCCTGCTCCCCATCCCCGCCCCCAGAATTAATCCCCATCCCTGCCCCGATCCCCGCCGTGGGGGGATAATTGTCCCCATCTCCATTCCCTACGTTTCCCGTATTTCCCGCGGGGCCCCATTCCCCATCCCCTTATGTTTAACATTCATATGAAAATTATAGTAAAAAATATCAAAAAAATAAAAAACAAACTAGAAAATACTATTACAAACACACAAACATATCTTATCCAAGATTATAAGTCCACAAATACAACATAGTAAATTATAGTCCATAAAATAAAATCTTAAAATACAATTTTCATTCTAAAAAAAATAATAAGATATAGTCTTTAATATCAAGTGGAAACTGGAGAGAGTTGGGGCTGTGGGAGAGAATAGCGTATGGTGCTGTGAGAGTTTTGGAGTTTGAACAAAGTGGAGATGGAAGAGAGTTGGGATTGGGAATAGAGAGTAGATGGCACAACAAACAACACAGTGAGTAGGGAAGACTGAATAATAGGGTTAGAGTTTTTTAATTGGTGAAATTACTAAAAAACCTCTATGTTAGAAATAAAGTAAGGTTATTTAAGAAATTTCAAACATTCGGGGAATTATCGGGGATGGGGCGGGGATCCCCGCTCGGGTCCCCACGCCTATCTCGGGGGAATTTCGCTCCCCATTCCCATCCCCACGGGGAAAATTCCCCACCATCAGGGCCCCATTCGGGGCGGTCCCCGCGGGGATCCCCGCCTCCTGGGGATTTTTGACACCCCTAGATGGTAACCACAGTCACTATAAATTCTATATTATTATTATTATTATTATTATTATTATTATTATTATGGTAACCACAGTCACTATAAATTATTAAATTCTATCTACCTTTGTCGTCCCTCAACATAATTTTTATGTTCGTCATTTCTTTTTGTTCAATGACCCAACACCTATACTGTATACAACATACGTCAGGGACGATGGAGCTAGGAAAAAATTTAGGAAAGAGTCAAAGTTTAATTTTTTAATATAAAGATACTAAAATTAAAATTTGAAGGGACTAAACCAAAATTTACACATAATTTATAATTTATAAGAAAAAGTTCAAGTTTAAGGAGCCACTGTCCCTTTTTATGTATAAGTGGCTCCGTCCATGACATTCGTTAATTTCGCATAAAAATCACATAATAAATAAATTTAGATTCAATCAAGTTGGATTGATGTAATGATTAATTCACTAATTCGCTTAAGTAAATAAAAGATTTGAATTTATTGGCTAGCGCAAACGCTTAAATAGGGATCTGATTTGTGACGGATTAGTTCTTAACCTATAAGGTTAAAGAATACCGTAAAAAAAAATTAGATTCAAATTATAGATAGATTTGGTTGATGTAAAGCTTATCTAAGGAGGTATATATTTGTTTTTGGTAAAGGGGTCAAAGATCCCAAAAAATAGACAAAAAAAAAACTCACAAAATAAGAGACTAAGTTGCCCCTCTCAATCTAATAGTGTCTAAGCTATCCATAAGGAGATCATGGTTAATATCTAAAGGGGAACATAAAAAACATGCAGACCTGTTGGGGAGGCACTGTCCTTTTTTCGCATGCACATTTGCAATATTGTTGCCTTCTTGAAGCGTATGGATCCATTGCAAATTAAATATGTTATTTTAATGCGACTTGTTACTTTGAAAGTTTTGTTATTTTTGAAAATGTTATTTTTATCTTAACATTTCATGAATGATTGTGATGACAAAAGATATAACTAGAGTTTGACTTAGAAATGTTCTGAAGTCAACTACCACCTATAATGTCAATTAATTCCTACCTATAACACCAACAATTATTTTTGTTTAATAATTCTGGACTAGGAAAACATTTGAAAATCAGTATTTTTATTAAATTAGCTTATTAAAATGATGTGACAAGAGATTCACATTTAGACCGACTAATGACCCCAATTAGTTTTTTTTAATTTAATTTTAATACATTATCAGTATAAAACAACTTTACATATACATCCAATTACATAACATCACATTATAAAACATAACTACTATTTTCATTGACAGTGTAAATAATCATCTAAAAATACATAACGGATATAATTGCATGACTATTTACACTGTCAGTACATCAAAATTAAACTCTTATTATTCAGAATAAAAACAATTTGATTATTACTATTCTTAAAACAGCTTGACAACTAGATTCACCAGGCTTATAATCTCTTGAATTGATCATTTTCAGTCTTGTAAACCTGCTTAATATTAATACACCATGAAAATCTCAATTAATGATTCCATCCATGGAGGATAAACTTTTCCAATAAGGGATTCAGTTTCATACATTCTATTATAACAAGGAAAATCTCTAGTACCAAAGTTTCCAAAGGGGGAAAAAAGGGGAAATAAGCAGATCCAAAAAAAAAAAAAACCTACCTGATTTGGCTCAATATAAATTTTATATAGGTTTATATTCAATTGATCCTTTGTTTCTATAATGGTTCAAGCATTCAATGGTGAACATATCTTTCTAAACTTCACCAAGATCAAAATGATTCGGTCGATATTTCACAACAGGCGACAGGCTAGAGCAGCCTTTCAAGAGCCAAATTTTCATCTCCGCCGACAGCTTCCAAAATGTTCCTTACTTGAGCTTCAGGAAACCCCATCTCTACGAGTTTCTGTACCTGTAAGCACAATAAATAGAAATCGTAGCTGAGATAAAACATTAAAGCTGCATAATGTCATAACAGATTCAGAGCAATCATAGAAATGGAAATAAGGGAAAGGAGCTTAAATGTTCTTATGTTTATGCCCTAACAAATCAGAAACACTTCATCAATATTCTGAAACTAGTCAGGCAAGTCGTTAATGCAAGTCCTTTTTCAAATTCAAAACACAATCTTGGTATAAGATTATATAATATCAAAAGTAGATTCATCATAAATAAAAGCTACACCTTTTACATTTTCTAATAAAACCTCATCAGAGAACTATCTAGTATAAAAATATAAACTAGATCAAGATAAAATTTTCTTGGTCAAGTGTTTAATGAAAAAATGGTCATATCAAGAAGCATTCGCAGAGCACTAAATTAACTGCCAATATATTTAAAACAGGACCATGCAAGAAACAAATGAAGAATCGCTTTGAATGTAAAGCAAATGTTGCACATTGATACAACCAATTAACGTGCATCCACATTCTAAAAATATAAACACAAAAAAAACTTGGTACCTTATCTTCAATCCCAAGAGAAGTGGGCTTGGCAAAACTTTCTGTCCAGTAGCGGGCAGTGTTAACAAATGTCTGATAGTCTTTCAGATACTGCGTTTTTCCATAGATAGACAAAAGGTTAAAATGATTCAACTTGCCAAAAGTACAACGAGAAGTTTTCTTCTTTTCTAGCAGCATTCTATAGAAGCATAAAAGTCTTCAATATGACAAGAAAGAGAGACAACAACAAACAAAGAATTAGTTCAAACCTGCTGTGCCACAACGGCATCTTGAGGATCATCCGGTTGAGGAGCAGAGAGAAGAGCTTGCACAGAAAGAAGCGCAGTCTTCAGAGTGAGTGCGGGGCTCCATTGATCCTTCAATATGTCCAAGCAAATAGCTCCACTCTGGCTGCTGATATTAGGGTGCCTGCAAGGCGTAACATACACAACAAAATGGACGGTCCATTAACTGAAACAGATATTTCCCTATAGCAATCCATTAAAGCTACATTCGTCATGCATGTTTAATAATAAAGCAACCTTGAGTTTGCCTTAGAGCCTGATTACTTCTTGTAATATTATGACTTGCTATTTTCCAAATTTGAGAAAAGCATCAAACATGAAAAATATATTTTGCAAGTTTAACAACCACTGAGAACCAGGGGCAGGGAGATAAAGGCATGAGATTAAGATACAAAACTCACAATATTAATAGATGATGAGATAAAATGGCACACTACCATATGCTATTTTATGAAAAGGAACAATATATGATGCTTCTCTAGTCGGTTAAAATCAACCTGTGCCTTGCAGTGATATCAATACAAAATTGAAACAGATGGAAAACCCTAGCACAAAACCTTGGGACAATTGTGTAGACCTGCTGAGGTAAATGAAACCTCGAGTTTGCCACAGTACCTGTGTACTTGCAATTATTATAACTCATTACTCAATATTGTCTGAATTTGAGATAACATTGATACGTATATGAGAAATATATCCATGATGCTCAATAATCAATGAAGATTGCACATAGGGGTGTCAGCAACAAGATCTCAACATATTATGCCACATTTTCCCACTCTGTTTTATGAACAATGATCAGCATATGGTGATTCTCTAAGAGGATACAATGAAGTTGCATAGACGGCATTGATAATGAAATTAAAACAGAATAACTCCTAGCTCAAAACCTTTTGACAATTGCATAAATATCCAAAGATATTGGTTTTAAAAGAGCTCATCCTCCAAATCCAAGCTCTAACTCTACTCTCTTATTGATGACATATCTACTCTACACATTTCCACACACACACACAAAAAAATGCCAAACAATAAAACACAATGATTTGCATGTCCACATTGACAACCACTAAGTAGCAAGAACAACAACTGAGCCTATCCCTACTAAAGGTATATATGTTTATCGAGTATTGATTTTGGAGGAAAACGGAGAAAAGGCAAGGGTTTTAAGAGATTACCCTTTACCCTTCAACCCATTCTTACTTCCAAAATCACTACTCACAAGCACACCCTAAGGAGGGTTAGTTACATAAATCAAACAATACCATAGACCATAGTGTCCTGTTATAACCATGCTTATGGATACATTTGGAATGAGGATAGGACACTGAAACCAAGACACTAATGTCCTTCCTTCTGAAGCTTTGTCTCAGTCTCAATGCAACCAAACATATTTCTATAAACTAACCAAACCAAACCGAGCCCTAAACCCTGAAGGAACTTTCAAATATATATACACATAAATGATGATTTAGAAAAAAGAAAAAAAAGAAATCCTACCAGACTTTGGTTGAAAACTGCATCTTTGGTGGTTCGAACGGGTACCCATCTGCAACAGCAACAACAAGAAGAAACAATTGAACACAATGAAGACTCATCACCAATTGAAAACAAACAAAAACATGAATTGAAGGCATATGAAGAACGAATATCAATTGAATTGGGGGAAAATGAAGGCGCATATATACCGGGCAATGTGATGTCGATTTTGAAGACGCCACCTTCGTAAGGGGTTCCGATAGGACCGGGAATGGTTCCGAGGAGGAGAACGAGGTTATCGGATTTAGGCGTGACCTTGATTCCCGATCCCTCAGCGTCCTTACCACATTCCACCAGCTCCTTCTGCACGCGCGCAAAGTCTATCATCCTTCTTCTTCAAGAATCAAATTTCCCAAAACAAACAAGAACAAAACCCTAAGTAATGTCAAAAACAGAAATTAATGAACATTAAAGAAGAAAATTACAAACAAGAAGAAACAAATAGCACTATTAATTAAACAATTAATCAATTAAATTATTATTATATTATTCTTTGGTCGTAAGTAAGAATTCATTTGTAGAGGGGAAAAAATGTGATGAAGAAGAAGAAGGTGATTAAGTAACCTTGAGTTGTGTAGAGAAGAAGGTGAGAATAAAGGTGGAGTCTTTTTCGCTCTTTCTCTTTCTTTGTTTTGCTCTGAGTCTCTTTTACAGACTCTAACTTGCAGTGCGAATAATGGTGGAGTGAGTGGTCACTGGTCCCCGATGCCATTACACACCTTATTTATACTCCTTTCTTTTCGCCACAATTTTAATATTAAAATAATACACAACTATCAATTATATATTAAAATTAGAGAATTATATGGACAGATCTAAATCTGTACAAATTTAAAGATTTAAAGACGTGGCAAAATCTAAATCACACATTCTAAAGCTACACTTTTCACTCAAAACCGTAACTCTTCACAAAGAAAAGCGTCACCTAATGAAAAAAAGTAAATTAGAAGATTTAAGAGAAGAAATAATTAAGTTAAAATTAATAGATCAAAAATTAATGATTTTAACTAATGTTAATTGTAATGACACCGAATTCTTAAAATCAATACAAAATGATTTTTCTCAAAATCTTTATTTTACTATAAGTTTTATTGAAGGACTTCAAAAACCTGAAAAACTTATTTTTCACACGGAATTTTTAAAAAATGTTAAAATGGAAATGATTCCCCACATCTTTATCATACCTTCAACCCACAATTAAATTCTATAGTAGATATGCTTGAAGAAATATTAGTATCCATAAAATTTCAAAGAAATAAGGAAAAAGAGAATCCCAAAGAAGAAAATTTTCAAAATATAATCAACATAACAGACTTAAAAGTAAAACCACCATTGAAATTATGAATATTGAAGAAAAATTAGAAGAAGTTACAATGCTTTTTAAACAATTAAAAATGGCTCAAGAAAATAATATTATGGAACATGGTTTTCAAATAGAAGAAGAATTAGTAAATTCTGAAAACATAGAAAATGAAGAACACATTCTAGATTATTCAAGTGACGAAGAACCAGCAATTCCAATACAAGTAAAAAATGAAACTGGAACATCTAAGGATAATCAATCTCAATTTAAATGGGAAACATGTTTTGATAATTATGCCTTTAAAAAAGGTTTTATAAATACAGATTCAAAATATACAAAAATACCATCAAAATACATCCCTAAAATCCAGAAAATGGAAGGAGATAGAATGCTCGATTTAGACTGTAAAAAGAATGAAAAAGAAATTTTTGAAAACTGATTGAATTCCTTCTTATTAGAAGCCTTTACTAATCCAAAACTTAGTGAATTGTCTGGAAGAGACATTTGGAATTACATAGGGTTTCATACTAAAGGAACTATAAGAGATTATATGACATCAATAGAAAACCAAATAATAGAAGAATTAGAAACAAAAACATCAGCTTATGATAAGATATTATATATAATGATGATTCTATATAAAGAATTTTTTGGAAAAAATATTATAGATCATAGACAAGAAGTCTATAATAAAGAATATCAAGAAGCAAAAAATCATTTAGCTAATATTCAGATATATGATTTATGTAATGTGGAGTCTTATATATGTGAATATAGAATACATTATTACAAATTAAAAGAAGAAGATAAAAATCATTATCTTAGTATGTATATAACAAAACTTCCATATCCTGCTAATGAATTTATAATGGGAAGATTTATAAGAGAAATAAATAGAGGAACAATTGAAAATAATTTTGGTGGAGCAACCTCTGCAATAAGAGAGGAAATAAAAGAACGTTGTATGCAAAAAGCAACTCAAAAAAGATTTGCAAATATAATTAAAATTTGCTGTCAGGATAATGAGGAGATACCTCAAAAATATGGTCTTAATAAAAATTTTCAAAGAAAAAGAAAATAACAATTTAGAAAAAGAAAATACTATCCAAACTGGAGAAAAAAGAGATGTTTTAGAAAGGAAAATAACAATAAAAATAAAAGACAAAGAAATAACTATTGCCCGAATAAAAAAGAAAATTGTAAATGTTGGTATTGCCAAGAAGAAGGACACTATGCAAATGAATGCCCGAAAAAGAAGGATAAAAAGGATCTTACTAAACAAATAGAAATTGCTAAGTCTTGTTTCATGGAACCATTAGAAGAATCTGATGACAACTTAGACTATATTTTTGAATATGTCTCGGAAACAGACTCAGAGACTGAGTAATAATGCTACATTTATTACTATAAAAATAACAGAAAAGTTTATAAATGCTTTCATAGATTCTGGAGCAACACAATGCTTTGCTAGTTCAAATATAAAACTTGATTAGAAAAAATTAAAGAAACCATTAAGAGTTAGAATAGCTGACAAATCAATACATAAAATTGACCAAAAAGCAGAGATGGTTGAAATTTTTATTCAAAATTATAGGTTCATTGTTCCATCAATATATATGTTAGATTCTGGAATGGATTTTATCATAGGAAATAACTTTTTAAAGCTATATCATCCATTCATTCAAGAATTAACATATATAGTTTTAAAAGCTCCACACGATTCTTCAATAAATCAAAAATCAAAACGAATAAAAATACAGACTACTACTATAAATAAGATCTTAAAATTTAAAATATTCTCTATATTAGAGACATGTTATTTAAATCTATACTTTCAGATAAATATCCCAAAAAATAATCTTGAAATAAAGATAGAAGAACTTTTGGATGAAATTTGTGCTGAAAATCCTTTAGATATTAAAAATACAAATAACGAATTAGTAAGTATTAAATTAAAAGATCCTACAAAAGAGATAAATCTTCCAAATAAAATTCCTTATTCCGCAAGAGATAGAGAAGAATTTTCATTAGAATGTAGAGATCTTTTGGAAAAAGGAATTATAAGATTAAGTAAAAGTTCTCATGCGGCTCCAGCCTTTTATATCGAAAACAATAATGAAATTAAAAGGGGAAAACGAAGAATGGTTATTAACTATAAGAAGATGAATGAAGCAACTATTGGTGATGCTCACAAACTTCCAAGAAAAGATTCTATTTTAGAAAAAATCAAAGGAGCAACTTGGTTTTCATCTCTTGATGCAAAATCAGGGTATTGGCAACTTCGTTTAGACGAAGAAACAAAGAAATTAACTGCTTTTACTTGCCCAACAAAAGAATCAACAAGTGTGTTGCTCTATGAATGGAATGTATTACCATTCGGATTAAAACAAGCCCCAGGTATTTATCAAAGATTTATGGAAGAAAATCTAAAAGAGTTACATGAATTTGTTTTAGTGTACATTGATGATATACTAATTTTTACAAAACAGGATAAAGAAGATCATCTTCAAAAATTATTAATAGTTTTAGAAAGATGTAAAGAAAAAGAATTAATTCTTAGCAAAAAGAAAGCAAGAATAGCAAAACAAGAAATAGAGTTTCTTGGGTTAATTCTATCCACTCAAGGAAAGCTAAAACTGCAGCCAAATGTCCTAAAAAGATAAATTTATTTCCTAATAAAATAGAAGATAGAAAATAATTACAAAGATTTTTAGGGTGTATAAATTATATTTCTGATCAAGGATTTTTAAAGAACATAACAGAATACACTAAAAGCTTATTTCCAAAAATAAGTACTAAAAAAGAATGGAAATGGGATGAAAAAGACAGTATGCAAAATCAAAGGATTAAAGAATTATGTGAAAAACTTCCAGAACTTTATATTCCAGAAGAAAATGACTACTTAATAGTAGAAACAGATGCTTCAGACATAACTTGGTCAGGATGTCTAAAAGCTAAGAAAGCTATAAAAAGTTTGGAACAAGAAAAATAATCACTAGATTCTAAATATTCCTCAAAGGAATTACTTTGCAGGTATATTTCAGGAACTTTTACTCTAACAGAACAGAGATATATCACTCATGAAAAGGAAACTCTAGCAGCCATTAAATCTCTTAAGAAATGGAAAATTGATTTACTACCCAGAGAATTTACATTAAGGACAGATTCAAGTTACCTAACAGGTTTCATACGATATAATTTAAAAGTTGATTATAATCATGGACGATTGGTAAGATGGCAATTATTTTTGTTACAATATCCAATAAAAATTGAATATATTAAGGGTGACAAAAATGTTGTTGTAGATACATTAACAAGAGAATGGAGTTCGTCTACAACGCATTAGATCAAGAAATTCAGAAATACGAACAAGAACTCGAAAAATGCAAGCATTGTCAGCAAATAAGGACACAGATCCAATCCCTCAAGAAGGCCATCGAAGCAATGAAATCAACACAACATCCAAAACCATCAGAGTTCAGCCAGCTAAGCGTGGTGGACAAATCAGGTGAAGAAAAAATTCCAGAAAATAAAACAATTGCTGAAATTATCAAAAAATCCACCCAAGATAAAAAATATTATGTAATTTATAATGGCCCCATGAAAGGAGTATATGATGCCTGGGAAAAAGCAGCACCATTTACACATCAATCAAGGATAATTCATAAAAGAGGATTTTTAACACTGGAAGAAGCAAAGGAATCTTTTAGGGAATATGAAGCTCTTCATCCAGAGCAAACCCTAAAAAGAGCAGATAAAGCTCCAATTCAAACACAGAGAACAGGAATAATAAGAAATATTCCTACAAGGGCTGAAATCAATGAAAAGAAAAGGGTCTGTAGATCAAATCTCAGAGAAACCCTTAACATAGTCCTAAATTGGACTGAAGAAAAAAGGGCAATCTTGGGATATTATCCTATTGCTAAAGAACAGTTAACAAAGCTGGTTATATTTCCAGAAGCTTCCCCATCTGACACCTATCAGTTTTTCCAGTATGGATTAATTGATACAATTTTAATTTTTAATGATTTGAAAATTATTAGTGAGTTTCCTGCAGGATTCGTTGATGCAGTAAAGAGATTTAAAAATATGATTGACAATGTAAATCCAAGGGATATATCCCTAAAATTTACGAACAGTCAACCTATTTTTAATGAAGAAGAAGAATGCTTGGTTCCAGCACACCAAGTAATATTCATGTCCGTCTTCCCAGGAAATTTTCAACCAATTGATCAAGTTCAAGATTTAACAATCTACAGTCATGAAGGAAGACTAGCCAGCACACTAGCAAGGGTCTTCGAAAGAACTCAAAAGATAACAAGGGAATCTCACACAAGAATTAATTATAAAAGCAGAAATATTTTGCTTGTGTCCAGTAAAAGGAATGAAATTGAAGAGAGAGAGATGAGACTCTTAGTGGAATTTGAATCAGTATTTTACAACTTATCTGGACTCTTAGAAAAGCTCCCTGAAGGGATAAAGAGGAATCTCTGCTATTTGATAAAAGACAGAGAAGACCACAAGTGCCAGCTATGTGTCTCAGAGTTATCTGAAGAAAGCAATAATGAAACGGAATCAACCCACATGATAAAGGAAGAAGACAACGCATCTGAAGGTCATATGATGAAAGAGGAGGACAGCACATCTGAAGCATCTCTCAACATTATTGCATAGTGACGTAAGCGCTTAGGTCATAGAGCACCAACAATGTAGCTGGTGCAAGATAATAAACAATGACATAAGCAATGACGTCATAAGAAGGGTAAGGATGAGAATTGTCCATCAGACCCAACCATTATAAATAGGTTGCTTAGGCAATTGTAGAAATCATCAAACAATAGAAAGCAGGAGGCTAAGGGTACTCATATGCTAGGAGAGCAAGGAGGAAGCGGCCGAGGCGATTCTATAGTTTGAAGAAGAATTCCCTTAGGAAAAACCAATTCTAAACTCCCCTCTAGAGTTAGTATCTACAATCTCCCCTCTGGAGATAAAAACATCTTATGTAAAATATTATAAATAAAGGAAGTTTTTCTCCAGAAAGGTACGCCTTTATCTTAATCTCATAGTCATGAATTATTTAGAAAGTTTAGAATTAACGGAAGAATCTGATTATTATAGATTATCTGCCTTATTAGATAATGAAAAACAGGCTGTTCTAAAAACAGAATTAAATCTCAAATCAAATGAAAATTTTAATAAACAAAATCTTTTAAAAGAAGTTTTTAATAGAAAAAATATAATATACTATGAAAAAATTCAACTTGAAGCCCCTATAAAGATAAAATCTGCTAATGGAGAACTTGAAATAGCTTTGATAAATGATGAAGAATTGAGTAAACAGATTGAGAAAATTAAGGATCAACAAAAAAGATCTAAAATTGGATGGATTCATATTAGTACTATACAAGTCTTAATCAAATCTACATATATGAAAGGAATTAATTCACCAATAAGCTTAGCAATCTGTGACAAAAGAATTACTGATGACCCAATAGATCAAATAATTGGAATTGTTCATAGAAACTTGGCAAACGTAAATGTTAAATTCAATGCCCATCTTGGATATGCTATACCTTTATCAACTAAAAATCTTGGAAGATCTATAAGTTTGGCTTATAAATTTCACAGAAAGAATCTAATGGAACAAGACGATGAACCATTTTCAATTACATATGCAATAAATTATGCTTTAACAAATAGCCATCATAGTATAATATTTAAAAACAGAGAAAGAATTTATGTCGATGAATTATTTCAGAAAATTGTAAAAACAGAAATACCAAAATATAAAGCTATTGAAAACCCAGTTCTTTTACTAAAAGAACCATCAGGAAAAATTAGTTTCATCAAAATTTTCAAATAAGAGAATCCAAAATTAATAGCCCTTTAAGTTTATCTAAGTTAAAGATTAAAGAAGAAAATTCTGAAATAAAAGAATTAACAAAAAAGGTCGAAAAATTAAATGAAACCCTAAACACTAAGTTATGACAATAAATAAAGAGAAAATATATGTAACCTATCAAGACAAGAAACAAGAGCTCTTTGAAAGAGAAAATCGGTTGAATTATTTACAGTTTTCTGAAATAAATCAAAGAGCATTTGAAGTTCTAAAAATAATCTATGACAAATTGAAATGAGAAGTTAAAGAGTTAGAAAAATTAATAGAATCTCTAGAAAATAGTGATGAATCGATGATAGAATTTGTAGAAATTCTAAGATAAATAATGAAGTATACAAAGATTGAAAGACCAGAAAACAAAATAAAAAGAAAAAGGGCGAAAAAATTAAAAAGTAAAATAAAGGAGTATAAAAGGGAATTAAATAATCTTCAGTTCGAAATTAATGACCTTATAATAAAAAGGATAGAAATAAGAACAAATATAAACAAGTTGGAGCTAAACTTAAAAAATTTATAAATGCCTGAAACACCATATTATGACTTAAAAGAATTAAAGCTGTTGAAAGAAAAAAATGGAGAATGAAGTTGAAAAATTAAAAAGACATTTAGAAACAACAGAAAGTGTAGAAATAAAAGAAGTTTTGGAGGATTTGAAAAATTATATTAAAGAAAAAGACAAACAGATAAAAGATTTTATATACAATAATCAATGCAAAAAAGAACATTATAAACTAAAACAAGATTGAAAAACTATAAAAATGAAATCAGAATTAGTAATAGTAGAAATGCTCAATACTTTTGATTATGAAATTACAAATTATAAAGTACCACCAACCAAATCTATACAAATTATAAAAATTGGTATCAGAGCCAAGTTAACGATTAAGGGTAACACTTTTTCTTTAAGCAACACTTTTAGTGATACACTTTTAAATCAATAAAAAACAAAAATCTGTAAATCTGTACCAAAACACATCTGTACACTAGATGGACCCATTAAAATTAGGTGCCTATTCCAATAAAAATTTTATGATCGTCGTTATATGAAAATATTTTATTTTATATATTGGATCATAAGTTATAAGGTTTAATTTTTATATGTTATAAAAATTTTATTTTTATTTAAAGTATAATTAAATAAATAAGTCATTTTTTAAACACAGATTATTATGAAAAGATGTTTTTAACATCTTTATTAGAGTAGTTGCCTTAAAATTATTAGTCGATATTAATTAGATGATTTGATATATTTAATTAAATTATTATCTAATAGTTTTTAACTAACAATTTTATATAAAGATACTTGTATATGAATTTTTATCATATATTAAATATTTAAATTATTGTTCAATGAATAATCGATTTTAATTAATTTTGTTTAACTATCTTAATTTTTTATATATATTAAGTGAATATATTTTTAATAAATTAATAGTACAAAATATTTTAATATATAGTTATTTTTATTGACTTAATGTTACATAATTAGTTCAATGAGTAAAATCATTTTACGCGAAAAGTGCATCAAAATTAAATCGATAATAAAAAATAATAATCTATTTACAATAGAATATTATAACTTTTTTTTCCAAGGGACTAATTTTTGTACAGTAAATAACCATTTCTAATTATGAAATATTTGGTCGCTGACAAAACTGACCATCCAAGATTTAAATAAACTTGGTAACCATCAAATTTAAGATTAATTCAACAACAATTTCATAAGAATAATCATCAACACAAGTAAATCAAGCATAATTTTCATGCATTATTGTTAGATTGATCTTAAATTTTTTGAAAATTTAGCCGTCAATGGTATATTTGATGCAAATTAAAAATTTTTGGGACAAAACTGAAACAAAATAAAATTTAGGAGTATTTTTAAAATTTTTACCAAATTTCCAGAAACAAAAAGTATACTTTACCCTTTAGAATAAAATGGTATATATAAAATTCAATAAATTTAAGTAAGGTGAATTTTATTCAATTCTTCTTAAAATAACATGTAATTTGTTTTTTATAATGTGTTAATTTTTAATTAGATGTTTTCTTAATTTGATAACTAATTATACTTATAATTTGGGTCAATTTAATTAGAATTAATATTTTAACTATAGTAAAATCATTTTGTAATTAATTAAGTTATTATTTGAAATGAATGATTATATGATTTCTTAAAATATTAATAATCAATTTTTCTTCAAATTATTATTTTTTAAAAAAACACTTCTGAATTTCCGTTACTTCTAAACAGTGAATATCTCATATTTATCATGAAATGAATATTTCATATTTGTCATAAAATATTATTAAGCGGCTAAAATTTGACATTTTATTATACATATTACGTTCGTGGCCTTTAAATCAGAAATTTATAATAATTTTTTTAACAAAATATTTTTTCTATTTTTCTCAAAAATGATAAATCAAATTCTAATTTAATCAAAATTCAGTACTAGAATCCTTATTAATATTTTAAAAAATTATATAATCATCTATTTTAAATAATAACTTAATAATAAAATAATTTTATTATGATTAAGATATTAACTTTAATTAAATTAAAGTAATTTAAATTATAAGTATAATTAGTTATCAGATTAAGATAACATCTAATTAAGAATTAATACATCATAAAAAATAAATTATATATTATTTTAAAGAGAATTGGATAAAATTTACTTTTAGATAGATATTTTAGAATAAAGTGATATATGTAAAATTCAATGTATCATGTTAAATTATCTTTCTTAATTAAATTTACGCATAAAATGTTTAGAATCAAGGAACTATTAAATTTTCGTACACTATTTATAGGTATAGAATATTTTAAATATGCATTCAATTTTATACGATTATATTGAAAAAATAACTAATTTTCTCGCTCAACTTACATTTTTTTTTTCATTTTAAAGGCTTTATTTTTTGTGTCTACATCGTAAAGCCTTTGTGAAAATTAAAAAACGAAATTGTCTTTTTTTTTGTACATTATTTGCTAAATCCAAAAATATCTCTCTCTCTCTCTCTCTCTCTCTCTCTCTCTCTCTCTCTCTCTCTCTCTCTCTCTCTCTCTCTCTCTCTCTCTCTCTCTCTATCTATATATATATATATATATATATATATACAGTCTTTTAACACATGATCTTTTATAAGAGGACTTTTTATTTGTTGTAAATTGCAAAGTAATAAGGAATATATAATTTAGATCATTCAAAAAAGTTCGATTTAAATAGGGAGAAAATTTAGTAATTTTCAATCATCTCTTTCGATAATGTCATTAAAGATAATTACAAATCGCAAGAGTTTATACAAACAACACTTATATTAAAGAACCACACAATATAACACACCAATAATCTCATCCAAAAAATAACCAACCATTCATAATACACCTCAATAGGAGATTTTTTTTTTTTTTACATTATTATTGCAATAATATAATAATGAAGTTCAAATTCGTCTTTCTTTTGGCCTATGGTCCTCCCTCATACCAAAAAAAAAAAAAAACAAAAACAAAAATATGTACATAAAATTTTAAAACAAAAGAAAAAGAATAATAGTGATGAGATTAAAATCCATAACAATTATAAAAAATTAAGACTAACTGAAAAAAATGTACTAATATTTAATATTTTTCATATATATATTGAACAAATTACCATCACAATTAAGCTGGTTTGGTGTTCTTGATTAACACATAAATCCTAGCTATGTCATTTACAAGGCAAAATGCAAATGAAAATAAAGCACATGGAGTGCGAGGAATATGTGATAATCCATAACCTAAAAATTAAAGATGAGTAGTTTAATATAATCTTCGCCAATAAATTCCGAGGCTTCCATTAGTAATAATAAGTGGTTACATAAAAACCACCCTAAGCACTTCGAAATTTGTCGAAGTTTATGTTTATCTTAAATGTGTTGAATTTATCGAAACTCTTAGATTGCGATGGAAAAAGAGATTAAAATTGAGTCTAAAAAATAGAAACTGAAATTAAAAGTTTTGTGTTTAGTATAAAATGTACTGATTGAATTATATTTTAATATTATGTTTAATTTAAGATAAATATAAAAATTGAATAATAGATTTAAGTTTAAAAAGTTAAATGATGATATTTTTTAGAATAAATATTATTAAAATTTTAGTCTTTATTCTAAAATTTTTAATTTTTTGTGTCTTAACTTTTTAAAAGTATTCAAAAGATTAAAATTTTTATTCCAAAACTAAAATTTTAATTTTTAATTACCAAACACAATATTGAGTAGTTCTAATCCCCCATCTCAATTTCAGTCTTTTAACAACAAATATCATCTTATAGATATTGAAGAGAAACCAAATCACTTAGGCGAAGGAGTAAACAATTTTCGATCTTGGGCACTGCTAAGTAATGGGTTGATGATCCGGTTCTTGATATTCTTAACATTTAGATTCTTCATGTTGCTGAATTTAATCTTGCCTAGTCTTTTCTTCTTCGAAGTCGCCATTGTTAATGGTTCCATTTCAACAAGAAGCTGAAACATTAAGTAATAAGAGGATACCGTGAGAAAAAAAAAATATTAAACTAATAAAATATTTTTTTGTTAATATTAATTAACTTTTTAAAAATTAGTTTTTTATTCTAAATGCATTTTTTCTAAATCTTGAAAAAAAATTGCATTCGTTAATATATAGATATGCAAAATCAGAATAAAATTTAGGGTTTAATTTTTTAAATAAAAATAACATTATTAATTTAAGAGTGATAATTCTTGTTATTTTATATATTTTAAATATAGCATAATTTTTGTTGTTAAAACAATGGAATAAATTATTAAAACAATGGAATAAAGAAGACATTATTAAAAGATTATTACCGCGTTAGAGTTTTCTGATGAAGCACTTTCAATGCTTTCATAAACACTTTCGCCATCAATGGATGTCTTAGCAGGCTGTTGCAATAGTTTCACGGTTTCTTCTTCATCATTATCTGCATTTCTCAATAATAATGTTATATGAATTTTCATAATTTAACCCCTAATTATATATATAATGCTAAAATTTAATTTAGTATACTTACATTTTTCTTGTTTTTTCTCCTCTTCGTCATTATCGTTGTTATTGTCATCATCTTCCTTTTTTTTGTCTATCTCATCAACACAATATATTTTAAAACTTGGCGATCTACAATCTGAAAGTATAGAGATTTTGTTACAATATATGTTGCTCTCAACGTCTTCATGTTTCACATTTATTTTATCAAATGTATAATTTTCTTTTTGTAACTTGTCACTTTTTTCTTTTTTCATAATATTTTTTTCAACGTCTTTCAACTTTTCTTGGTCTTGAAAATCTCTGCATTCCTCAATACGTTGCGCATCATACTTCTCATTGTTGTTATCATCGGAGGAATAAGACAATAAAACTACATTGGAAAGCCGCTTTATATGCGCCGGTGGTGTAACATATTCTTTTATACCATTTTCGTTGACAACTCCATTGTCATGTAAAAGGCTCTTCTCTTCAAATTTATTGATATTCTTACGACTTTTGAACTCTTCGAATTTGCGAGAAAGTCTCGAGCGAACGCTTACAGAAAATACTTCTGTTTCTGTTGTTGCGGCTGCACCTTTTGGATTGATAGTAGAATTTTGGCTTCCCATAATTGGAGATGCACACAAGTATTGGAAATACAAATTAGGGTTTGGAAGAGAGAAGGGGCTATGTGTTCACTTAACTCTCACCTTTTTATTTTGGTTTTTTTTCCCCTAAAATATGAAAATAAATTGGAAAGGTCTTGAGGATTATTGTTAAGGGTTTTGGTTATAAGGTGGATGTTGAAATAACAAGATACAGTTAGTGTGTACTTCTTGGTGTACAATAATAGGAAAATGGATTGCACATAAAAAGTTGATGAACTAATTAAATTAGTATGGAAACTAAACTTTCTAGCTCTCTCGTTACATTATTGTTGTATATTTTACTATTTTTTTAAATTACTATAAATTGCACTTATTATACATATTTTTTGTGAAAAATTATAGAAATTAAAGTTAGTTATAAAATTAAAGCAGCTATAGTCTAAATTTGCAAAGTTGTACCAAAAGAGAAAAGATGAGAATTTATTATGAAAATCTAATAGTAAAAATCCATACATTTCCTTCTTAATAATGGATAGAATCTCGCTAGGGAGTCAATAAAGTATTTGTACAATGTGTACAATGAGTTATTTATTTGGTTCAATATGAGTTAAAGAATGAATATTCAGAGTAAAATACTACTAATTTCTCAAATACAATACATTTATACTATCCAAAATAACAATCCGGATACTAGGAATAATAAGCATCTAATATCCTACTGAATCGAACATCCTTATACTCTCATTATACACATTATATAGATACTCCATTGGTTCCTATACTTTCTCTAATAGTAATAATTCTGAGACATTAATCATTAAGTTAAAGGATGATATATAACAATATTGTCATGTATATTATTAAATATTTTTACTAAATTTTTAATTAGATTGCTATAATTTAAAAATTTGTAATTAAATTTGTATATTAGATAAAAAAATTAATTTGATTTTTACTAATAATTGTCTTTATAAATAACAAATATAAAATAAATTATAAAATATTTTTAACGGTATTTGTTAGTAAAAATTTAATAAACTTCTAAATTCTAAGAATTTATTGAAAATTCTACAAAACTATATAAAAAACCTACAAGGTAATTAAACCTTATATATACGCACTTAATCAAAATTCATACATAATATAACCACATATGTTCTTACATTTGAGTTATGAAATCAGAACTTAAACAAGAAGAAGATGAAGATGAAGAAGAAGATATTGGCGAGTCATATAGCCTCATAAAATCAAAGAATATTGGCTTATTATTATTATTATTAGCCACCTCGACAACATTATTATTAATTTTGTTCTTGACCATGTGATGTTGACTTTCTATGCTTCTTTTCTTCTTGAATATGCGGCAAAGAACCCAATTCCCTAAGTCTTCTACATACTTCTGCCAACATAAAATCAATCATACATAAATTAAATATGCCCATACACACAATAATCTTACTATTTTAGTTAATATATAATTTAATTACTATTATTTTTGTAAAGATTAGTGTAACTAAAGAATAACCATCAAGCTAAAATAAAATCTAGTGTTATAAGAAAAATTATGTTACTTAGATGTTAAGTTAATTAGTTAGATAAGTAATACCAAATTAATTGATTATGCTTATTAATTAAATCGTATGTCTATTATATAAAGATGATAAATAAATATTTTATTAATAATGATCTCTACCATTTATTTTTTGTATGTTGTAAAATATAATGCGAGTGTAAATATAACAAATCAAAGAATATTATTGATGAGTGTAATATTAGGCCATTATAAAAGAAAAAAATTGTAAAAACAAACTTTGTAGTAATAATTGAAAAAATAATCACCTGGGATGAATTAGAAGGAGTAGTGACAAGTCGATACTCACGCATGATCCAATGAGTTCTAGAGCCATTTGGAGATTTTCCATGATAGAATACAAGAGTTTTTCTTATCCCAACAATATTATTATTATTATTATTATTGGATGATGTTGAAATTATTCTTTTGTCTGATCCAGTTGCTTTCCAATATCCAGATTTCGTTATTCTGTTCATTCGGTTACCGTTTCTATACTTAACTTCCTTTGAGCTGAACAAGTATCTCTCTTCTTCCTCCCCATAATTATTATTATTCCCTAATAATAAAATAAAAAAATAATAAGATCATAGTTATAAGAGCATATATATGACATTAATAAATAATGTTATGTTAATGTGCTTTTGTTCATTTATATTTGTTTCTCTTCATCTTTTAATCAATTTAGTAATAATTAAAAGATATAGAAAGATATTACTATATCTGTACGTATAATGTATATTAAAATATAAAATATAAAATATATACTAAAATTAAGTTTAACAACAATATATATTTATATAAAATATATAATGACTGATTTTAATCGATAATTTTTAATGTACACGTAATATTTTTATATTACATATACTAATGAGCTCTTGCATAGAAAATATGTCAATAATCATGGAAAATATGTCAATAATGATGATGAATTTATACTGCATATTGTAAAAATACCTTAATCAGTTAATTATTCCTAGAGCTATATGTAAAAAAAAAAAAATGAGTAAAAGTTGAATAATATTTTAATTTAACTTAGTTTCATTCTAACCTTAGATAATGTCAATTTAGTTTCAATTTAATTTAATTAATTTAGTCTATCTTTAGCTTTTTCTTTTTTTGAAGAAATTATTAAATTAAACATTTTAAGAAGCAAAGACTAAACGGAATTATATATACTTCACTATAATTTGGTAACTTTAATAAGAGTGAAACTAAAACTTAAAAAAAAAAAAAGATTTTGATATTGATTACCTGGCAAATCCCAAGGATCATAGTTGCATACATTGATCTCAGGAATGATTGAAGCTGGCAACTGAAAAGAGAAAACCTTGCATTTCAAATACTGAAATAGAAGCTCCTCTTCTGTTGGTTGGAACCTAAATCCAGGTGGCAATAATCTCACTCCATTCTTGTTCTTCTTAACAAACCTCATCTTCTTGCTCATCATAAAATAATTATAAATAATAAAAACTTAGTAAACTGGACCAACTTATTGGTGATCAAATGAAGCTTTGTGTATGCTTATTTATAAGCATATTATATATAGCTAGGTTATTTAATTTTTTTGGAGTTAGTTGGGAGGGAACTTAAGCATGTAATAAAGGGGACAATGCTTAACTGACTAAGTTTGTTCTTTGAAATTTTAATTAATTAATTAAAAGTTGTTATATATTATATTGAGTTTAATTTTGATTTACCGACAATGTAAAGCGTTTTACACAGTCGTATAATTACATCTATTCTTTTGGATGACTATTCACGCAATCAATGTAAAAAGTAGTTATTTTTGTTGATGATATGACTTTGCGTAATTGTAATTTATTTTACACTAACATTACATCAAAATTAAATTTATATTTTATATACCAAATTTAAAAAGATCTTTTTCTTTGCCTTTTTTGCTATGCCTGACCACCACCTTTTGTATCATAAAATATAAAGTGATTGGTCATAAAATTAAATATTTTGCATGCTTTTCTTAGAGTCATGGAAATATGATTTCAGATTCCATGGTTCTACCAATTAAGTATTAACAAGTATTGAGAGATAATTAATTAGCAAAAGAATTAATGAAGACCTAATTAAAATTTTGAAATTTAAAATTTTCTATATATATGTTCATCTAATATTGGATTGGCGGTGGTGATTGACTATTTTCAACTGGAGTTGTTGGATTTGGTTTAATGATTTAATCAAACTTAGGGTTTGTTGGATAGGTTTTTGGAATCTCCTATGTGAAATTATATCTCTTATGTTTCTTTTTAATTTCTTTGATAATAATAAGTCAATCCTCTATTTGCTGGTGTCATGCTTAGCATGTATAGTTTGACGTAAAACATAGAATAATGGTGGATTTGTTTTTTGATTTTATATTAAAAGAAAAAAAAAAGTGATTTGACAGCCTTTATTTTTCTAAAACTGAAAAAGTTTAAAAAAAAGTTATTTAATAAGAAACAATTTTTTTATTTTAATTATTTATAAAATCTATATAAATATCTAAAAGGTAATAAATTATATACTACAAATAAACCATCAAATTAACGAACATAAATAATGTTAGATGAATAAGTATTTTTATAATAAGTCTCCAAAATATACCGTCCAACTAACTAAATTTTCAAAAAGTTAAATTTTTTCCAACTTTTTTTTTAAATATTGAAACCAACACAAAAATTTATTTAAAATAACAAAGGAATTCATGGAAAAATATAGAAATTTTTTAAAACCAAAACATAAATTTTTGCAAAATTAAAGAACATAAAATTTATAACAGAACAACAAATATATAGATTCTGTACAAATAACACATAACATGAAGGAGAAGGCGGAAAAAAATGCATAATAGGGAGAGAAGGAAAAATAAAAAAGAAAAATATAGAAAAATAAACTTTTAGTTGAGGACTGGGTTGAAATAAAATTTAAAACATCTTTGTATTATTTCATATATATAGAAAAAGTCTATTAGATATGTAACTATAAAAATATATCTATGTAAATTTATGCTTCAAACTCAAGAAGAGATTTTGTTCTATAATTGTTTGTGTACATGTCTTTATTTTAGTTTAAATTTTTGGGATATGTAATGACAAAGTAAAAGATAATAAAAATATTTGATAACAAAAAATAATTAATAAAAAATAGTCAGAATTTATCTTATTTATAAGATAAATTTTATTATTTTTTTTGTCTTTCTAATATTATCGAAAAAATAATTATAAAAAAAGGATAATATATTGTTTATAAAACCTTATTTGCATTTAATGTTTAATATTAATTAGGAGCTAGACATGTACTTAAACCTTGTTTTTAGTTCTTCCAAGCATTTTATGTCGGTACTTCTAAATTGGGATGATATAAATAAAGTATGGAGCTAGATATGTGACGATAATATATTTGAAGAAAATAACAAACTTCAGGTAAAAAAAAAAAGGGTTGAATTATCACCCATTAGCATTGCCCTGTATGTCAATATATAATTATATACACATAGCTAGTTTTATTTATTTGAACTTTGAAAATTAAAATTGACACGTGATAATTATAACTTAAATATTTATATAAAATTAATTTTAATGTATTAATAGTATAAAATATTTTATATAGTTAAAATGGTAAATATTCTTTTATATTAGATGATTATTTATACAATTAGTAAAAATAATAATTATTTTTAATATTATAATATTATATAATTAGATATACGTATAAAATTATTTTATACTGACAATAATATATCAAAATTAAATCCATATTTATATAGGATTTAATTGCTTAATAAAAATAAGAATTAAATTCTTACATGGATTATTTTATCTATAAAATTGAGAATGTAAAATATATATTTTGTAAAAATTTAAATATAATTTTTTATGTAAAATTAATAATTAAAAATTATTAAATAATTTAATATATATGATTAAATTATAATTTAATAATTTTAATTATTAATTTTACATAAAAATAAGGAGACGAAGTCTCTCTCTCTATATATATTCATTTACCTAGCAGATTTGACAATTTAACTAATAACTATTTGGTATATGCTTTCCCTCTTCCTTTAATTTTGATGAATTTCAATTACATATATATTGGTGGATAAATGACTCAGCAACGCACACTTTATGTCATCTGCTCCAGGTGTTTCTAAAGAAGTAGTTTTTTTTTTTTAAATAAAATTATTATTACTTTTTAATTATCAGATAAAATTGAATTTGGGTATATAAAACAAAAAATCAAAAGGTCGCTAATTATTATTTTCAATTTCAAAATTATTACTTCTTATTATTTCCCTACTATACCTAAATAATAATAATAATAATAATAATAATAATAATAATAATAATAATAATAATAATAATAATAATAATAATAATAATAATAATAATAATAATAATAAGATTGGTACTTTCCTTCGCTAAGAAGATGTTGCTTACTTTGTACTTAATTGTTTTAAAGAGCTTGCTTTTCTCCACGTAACTAAATAAAGATTTTTAAAGATTCACTCCCTCATCATTTGCTACAAAATTGAAAAGAAATTAAAAAAAAGCCTTATGAACATTTATTTGCATATATATGTTGAATTCCTTTGCTTAATCCAATTGTGTTATGTGTAACCCCAACAATAACAACATTTTTTTTTAAAATGATTGGAAATTTAAGTATTGTAAGAACTATCCAAAAGAACAAACATGCAAAATGATTCTATAAATAGATAAAGAATATATATACAGCTAGTAATCATTTTCACACAATTTTAATTTTATAAGGTTTTAGTGAATTCATTAGTCCAAATTAATTAAAATAATAAACAAGTGTAACTTGAACAAATAAATTAAAGAAAAATCGGTGGCTTCAATAATAATGTGAGTAAAAATAAAAGCCGTGCACTCAGTATATATTAGGTTAATTGTTAATATGATATGACGTCTTTTAATTTTATGATTTTTTTTTGTTAATTACAGTATTTTTTAATTTGATAAATTAAAAGACTAATTTGATGTGAATTTAAGTTTTATTTAAAAGTTTATCGTTCACTAATAAAATAAATTGTTGTATGTCACTCGTCAATAAATTATTGTATATATAAAATAAAATTTAAATTCCTAATAATTATTTAATCCCTTTCTATTTGTGTGTGTGGATCCTCTTACCAATCATGTGTTGTATGAATATTTGTTCCCTCTTTAATTTTCCAAAGTTTTCTGTGCTTTTGTTTATTTATCAAGGAATACAGCTAAAAAGGCTAACTTATGCTTAGCGCGTAAGAAACTTTGGCTATTATTTTTTAATTTTGACTTGCTCTTCTTACTTATTAATATTCCAAATAGAATTATACCCAGAATTATCAAAATTGACCTTTCAATCTATCAATCAAAATACTAGATTATTACCTTAGTGATTTAACCGTGACGAGTTGAATTAATTAAAAAGAAATTAATTAAAACTATGTAAAAATATATTTAGGTAGTCTTTATTATATCATTTAACGATTCTCACCTATTAACTTCACATTAAATTCACATTAAATTAACTGTACCTGAATTTCTATCATTGATTTGATATCGAACTAGCAACTAAATCTATTAGATCTATCGATTCAATTTTGATAACTGTAAATATCTCAATTTTGACAATTAAAGTGTTTATAAAACTAATATATCTAAAGTGTTCAATAATACTAAACACAATCTATATCATATTATATTTAATACTTCTTGGGCGTTTAAATATTTTTTCCCTATATGTCTAAATTCTTATTTTTAGGAGTCACCAAAAAAATTCTTATTTTTAGGGATTTTTGAAAACCAAGTTAAACATAATATATAATTAGGGTTCTTAAGTTTTTCAACAAAATAAACATTCAAAAGTTTTCCCAAAAGCACAGTGTCAATAGTAGCAAATTTAATAAACAGTACATGACTACATGTTATTAATATTCTTTATATATAGTAGTACTAGTAGTACATGTTATACAAACTTTTAATATTTTTTAGAAACGTTTAAGAATTTACATTTTTTTTCTAAAATACCTCTCAATTTTATTTAGTATAAAAGTAGTTTGGTCTAAAAATTTTTAAAGAAAATTTACATATTTTCTCTAAAATACCAAACAATAAACCAAATTTTGTTGGTTGCCTACCGCATTCTCCAGTCCTACAAGTTAAGAATTAATCCGTTGCAGATCTAAATTTCATTTAAGTACTGCTGGCTAATGAGTTGATGCATACATAAGATAAGATTCAAATCTGTAACACTTACTTAAGTCGACGAGTGAGCTGACTACTCGATCAACTTAAGTTGGTTAAACCAAAATTCTTAAAATGAATGACTTGGTCAAGTTTTTTGGCCCAATGGGCCTGCGAGAAAAACTAAAAAAGGACTTTTTGAGGCCCATATGTTTCCTTCTACTTTTTCTTTTTTCCTACGAAAGGGTTTTAGGCGTTTTACGCTTTTACTCTAACTTTTGTTCTTTCTTCTGTCAAAAGCTTCAGCGTCGTTCTTAGCTTTAGGGTTTTGCGACAGGAATCTGTCGCCATGGATCTTTCAGAGCTCAATTCACCTGAAATGCAGAAATTCTACTCCGTATGTTTCAATTCTTCATCCGCTCCTGATTTTGTTTTTATGTTAAAAAAAAAAATTTACTCTAATTTCTTTTAGGAATAAATGTTTTATAGCTTAGAGATTTTGCATTGATAAACTGCACCTTTTTCTCTGTTTCGTTTTGATTTTCTTTTTCGGATATTGTTGTATGTGTTTCATTGAATTACAGATAAAGTTGCCAAAGCATTTTAGAGAATTTTAATTTAATGTGTATAAAACTCAGAGCATGCATAATTTAGTTACGAAAGGGAAGAACACGGATATTATGTTCATTGTTTGGTAATGTTATGCCCTAGAGAGTTATTATTATTATGTTCACACTGATATTATTGTTGTTGTTGTCACTGATATTATGTTCATTGTATTATTATTATTATTATTACTGATCTCTCTTACTGTTATGTTCATAAGGGAGGTTAGTGTCACATTTTGGTCTTTCATGTTTCATAAAATACAAGGGTTTCAAGTGTAGTTGCATTGTTGTCAGTTATCTAAATCTTTGAAGATGTTAGTATATGCTTTTACAAAAGGTTATATCACCTATCTAAATCCTTGGATATGTTAGTATATGCTTTTGCAAATTGTGAGGTGTTGCGTGTAATATCGCCTAACCTCGGGGGAGACCAGTGTAATTTATCCTTATTATTACTCGAAGGCTTAGGTACGCAATGGCGTAGCTTAGCCAATTTAGCCTGTAATTTTATAAGAGTGTTTGTGTTAGAGGAATGCCCTCCCTGAAGCTGTTCTTTTAGTTTACTTGGATTGCTTATGTTGGATTGTTAATTAATAAATTGGCTATCTTCCATGTAAAATAAAAAATAAAAAGAAATAAAGGAAAAAGTAGGCAATGCATACATTCTCTTTGGGCATTCTTTTTTTCGGGTGTGTTTGATTGGGGATAAAAGTGGGGTGAAAATTTTCATGAGTGAAAACGCACATGAAACACACCCTGTGTAATAGTTGCTTATGTCTTGGTGAGGTACTATAAGTTGATTAATTTGTCCTCAATGCAGGAAGAACAGCAAAAGGCCGTGATTACTGAAACAGTGGCTAAGGTTACAAGCGAATGTTGGGACAAATGCATCACGGGTACACCTGGGAATAAATTCAGTTCCAGTGAAGCTTCTTGTCTTTCAAACTGCGCCCAGCGTTTTGTCGAGACGAACATGCTTATCTGGAAAAGGTTTCAGAGCATGCAATGAATTATCGAGGGCTTCAATGTGCTTTCTCAGTCAAATTATCAGTGCCAGAATCTTAATATTGTTTAGCAGTTAGCACTTTCTTGGATTAAAATTTTTGGACCCTCCTGGAATACCTGAAACTCAAGGGTTTTTTGAAAAAAAAAAAAAGGATAGAATACAGAGTTCAATGTTTTTGTTGGTTCACGAAAAGTACTTATAGCAAGTGTTTTAAATTGCCATGCGGCACATTCTCATGAATCATGATTGGTAGTTTAGCTCAACCCTGAGGAGGGACTTGAATCAAGGTTTCTTTTTCTCGTTTGGCCATGTGGGTTCTCCATAATAATTATGACGCATTCCTTTGGCCAATTTTGCTCTTAATATAGGATCATTGAAGACGGGTTTTTTGTTATTGGAATAGGTGAATTCTTACTGATCTATTCTCTGAAAGAACTGGACATGATAAATTTTCATCGTCCAGTTCGAGCACGAATCAAACGAACTTAGAAAAGGGGAAGGGAAGAAACCTACCATTAGATTATACAATAGTTATGACTCAAGAAAACTGCACAGAAGGAGGGATGAAGAAAATGACATATATTTATATATTCTTAGGCCAAGATTTATGGAACTTCAAACAAAGTTTCTCAGAATGCCAAATCTAAATACTCTCTTTATTTTTGAGTCCTGCCAAATCTAAATACTCGAGACAAGTGTTTGCAAAACCAAAGGCCTGGCAAACTCAAACCAAACTTGCCAAGACTACCAAACCCAAACCAAGCATTGGCTGAGTGGAGTTTATAACTTAGAAGTTTGAACATATTACAAATAAGTATGACAATATATATATATATATATATATATATATTACAAATAAGTAAAAATTAATGACTCTTCCTATTGTCTCCTCTTATTTGTCACCTGGTAACTTTTTCATAATTTTTCACTTGATTATTATATTTGTATTTTTCTATTGAAGGCAGAGATAGACAAGATAAAAAAAAAAAATTAAAACTAGCTAAGATATTTTAAAACTATCTTCCTAATCAAAGAGAATAATAAGGAATTTCTATGTAAATAGATAATGTGAAAAAAAGAAAATGCTCCAATGAAAGGAGGATGATCCTGCAATCCTTCTGTTTTTTCTGATTTGAAATATGAATTTTCCCGTCTTTAATAGAGTGGTGATTTGTTACTGTCTTTTGTTCTTTAATATGAATTTTTTGGTTATCTACGGCATCCCTTACCTCGGCAGGCTAAGTACTAATTTATCGCAGATCTAAATTTTATTTAATGGTCTGGCTAATGGGTTGCTGCATGAACAAGGCGGAATTCGAACCTCTGACACTGACGAGTGAACTAATCACTCAACAAACCCAAGTTGGTTGCCAAAGTATATACATATATTTTTCCTGATCTGACACTTTTTGTAGTGGCCCAATATTGTTAGATTTCAGTTCTCCAAGACTTGCAATTGTGATTTTTGGTTTGTTGCATGAGGATAAAATTATCTCTTGCCATGTTATGAAATTTATTGATTTTACAACTCTTATGCAACTCTACCTCTTAGATTTGCAACTCAGCTTCATATGAATATTTATTACGTGAAATATCCTCAAACGTAGGTTTCTCCACTTTTTCTTGAGCTTGTCCATTTATTGATTTTTCATGTCATGATTTTCTCCTCCTTAATACTCTGCATGATTTTTCATAGATATTCTGCATGTATAGCTTTTGATAAAGATCAAGTACACACACCAAAGACATCAAGTAGTATTGTGTTTGTAACTATCACAAAGCTTATCTAAAAATAATAGTTTAACACTCTCCCCCTTGCTAATGAGAAACATAATGCAATGAGAAGCAAGTATGTTATACGATCATAAAGTAAGCTATCAAAATAGTACCTGAAAGTTTGTATCACTGAACTAAAAAAAATATGTTAACGACAAATAAGCCTTGGAAATATTTAAAAACACGACACAAAGAACTAGATATTAAATATATATTCTAAAAAACAATTTAAGAGATCAAATTTTGATGCAAATTTTTGCAATTATTATTAGAAAAATAAGATATTTTATCCTTAAAATTTGATAATTTTTTGTCAAAAGTGAATTTTTTTAAAAAAAGATTTTATTGTGAATGATCACATTTTTTTGAAAAATAAAAAAAATCTAGAGATCAAATTTCGCTCTGAATTTTTTTGTGCACCTACTAAATATTTATTCAAATGTTGCCACAAAAATCTAGATCTAATGAATAAGGCGTTTGTTAAATATAAAAGTTTTTTTTGTTATTTATAAAAAATATAATGTTTATTGATTTTTTTGTCATATTTTCAAATCATTCAAGGACTGTTTTGTCGATAACATCTTTCAGAGACTTTTTTGTCAGCGATTAAATCTTTCGGTACCGAATTAGTAGTTAACTTTGTGATCATACATACATAATGCTTTGCTTCTTCTCTAGCCAAAAAGAGCAACTATAGTTATACAAGGATAGTATGAAAATAAGTATTGGTATACATCATGTAATTTATGCATACACAATTTTTGTATTGTGAATGTATCTTTTGAATCACAATTACAACTATCAACCTAATCTATTTACACTTGCTCTTCCTATCTAGTAGCTTCAACATTACATCTCGATATTCTTCAAATTACAGTTTTGATCTCTTTGGTTTTGGCTATTAATTTGTTCTTGAAATTTGGTGCCATTATTTGCACCCATCTCATGATGCTGAAGCATAGATTCTGCCCATTGGAGTAACCTAGTATAGGCCTTAGATAGGAACTGAGATTGAGGTACCTGTCTATGCTTATGGAACTCACTCTTGTCCATCCTCCTATCATAATCCTTGATAGTCAAGGCGAACCCCATTCGATTGTCCAACTTGCGCTGGTAATACACGATGGCCGAAAGGCGAGGGAGGCGAAGCTTCTGGTTCCAATAAGTTGTTTGGAATAAAGGGCTATTGATCATGTAGTTTGCTTGCTTGTTAAGGCAACTAAAATGTAGTAGCGCTTGTGGAGGAAGGCGTAAAAAGATGTCGAAGATCACATCATTACAAAGCTCAGTAGGTGGTGGCAGCAACGGAGGAAGAGAAGAAGCGCAAGGAGACGGCCGGAGGAGGGATTGTATGAATTCAACCATCCATTTCCAGCATAAAGATAATGGCAATGTTGTCTTCATTGCAAGTTGGATAATTCTACTATAACAAAAAGAAACATAAATGCTTTTGGATTTTAAGCCAAGCATTGTTGAAACTTGAAATAAAGGGTTTGTACTTGAATTTTAGTGCTTGATTTATATTATAAGATTAAAAATTATGAGGTTGTGAGCTATTGGAATGTGAAGGTCAAACGTTTACCAAGGAGATAAACCCGGCATACCAGAGTCAATGCATGCCATTTTTTATTTTTTCATAAAAACAAATTGTTGCATGATATGTAATATTTTTTTTTTCTCTTAAATAAAATCAGAGGATAAGAGTGGGATTTTTTCTAAAATAAAACAATAATAAAAAATCGTAACATGCAAAATTTGTCTGTTTGTGTTGTATTATGTAATCTTTTAATAAAATTTACATATAACATATGATTCCATTACATTGTAAATTAGAAAAAGAAGGGTAAAAAATTGAAACAGTGATGGCCATCATGTTGCTCTTCAATAAACAATTCAATCAGCAACACGAATGCTACACTAAGATGAACAGAACCGAACACACAAGCAACATATAAAATTAACCAAAGAAATTTCCACACTTTCTCTTCAACTCTTTTCTCCTTTTGATTCTATGTCTTTGTAATTCTCTGACATTATGGAGCCACATTCTGTTTTGCCATTGCCACTAGGCTCTTCAGTAAAATCACTCGCGATGCGTTTTGATTCGCCAACTTCATGGATTTCGTCGAGAAATTCTGGATTCATGTCCCACTTTCTGCTGCTTCTGTCGCACAAAGAGTGCCTTAGAATCGAAGCAACTTGTCTCTCGCCGCTTTCTGTTTGAAATATCTTGCTCAAATCCACAGACACATCGGTTAATCCACTACCCTTGTCATTAGTAAGTTCATCTTTAGAATCACTTCCACCCTCTTCTGAGTCATTGTAAACCGGCCATGACCTTCCTAATTCTAAGTCGCCCGGTGGTTTTCTCATAAGAGGACCCTGGTAATCGACACCCCTTCTTTGAGATGAACCTGATGGATCATTCGGAATTGCAACCTTAGCTCTGAATTTGTTCTTGGACGGAGGAATTATAGTGCAGAACACTTCTTTGAAGTTCTTGGCTATCCCCTTATTGTACGGATTGACTAGTTGTCGGTCATATCGGTATCTGAAATTTTCATAAGTAGACTGCAAATAGAGCAGAAAAAAAAAACTTATGATTTACTCAGGTTAGAAGACCAAACAGAGGATGTTTAATCATTCTGGACGTTCCTATAGTTTCATTAAATTTCAAATAGCTCTCTAAGTTTAAAAGTTTGTAATGAAAATCTTGTACTGTATAAAAAATTTCAACTAGATATCTCTATACTTTTAGACATTTCTAATTAAGTCCTAAATCTATATAAACTTTTTCAGCTAGGTCCTCCTAGTTTAAAAATTTTGTGATCAAACCTTTATACTGGATGATAATTCGCTGGTTTTTCTGAAAAATCTGTTTATTACAAATACAAATTTATCGCAAAGTTTTTAAATTAGAAGAACTTGGTTGAAAACTTGCTCATACTGTATATGGACTTAATTAGACTGTTCAAACTATATAGAATAAAGACTTGCTTACAAACTTTTAAACATAGGAATCTAATCTAATTGAAATTTAAGCAAAAACTATAGGGAATTCTAAAGTAATTAAAAAAAAAAAGAGACAGGTAAATATTTCGTAAATGAAATCTATCATATTCTCACATATAGAAGAACATCAAGAGGGGCTCACACCTGGTTTGTGCTGATGAGATATGTATGTAAAACAGTGAGCCCGCCAACAAACCAGACAGAGATGAAAGAGTAGACAATTAGCGCAATTGAAGCAGGAGTTTTGATCATTGCTTTCCAGATTGATATCTCCTCAGAATCCTTGATCCTTATAATATAGACCCAGCTAAATGCATGTATGTATAAGCAAAGAAGCGTTGCAGAGAAGACAAACATGTAGTAGAACCTATAATTTCGCTGCAGCCAAGTACATAAAATTGCAGTTATTGTCATTACATTAACCTGCAAATTTTGGCCACGGATGATGAAAAGATATGGCCATGGAAAATATGATCATCATACAAACAAATAATAAGTAGCCTTGCTATTGGAGGCAAGAAATTGCTCAACCGGCAGAACCAATTCTGTTTAGCCAGTTTGCAGATTTCTGGCCAGTTCAAGCGGTTCAATGGTTACTTTTTGGGATAACCATTTTTTCAGTCCAATCAAACTAGTGGCCCGGTTGGTTCCTTGTTAACTTGGTCAATCCAGCCGGTCTAGTCTAATTCTCAAAATCATGATAATAAGGATCCCTACTTAATGCTTTTTGTCAACAGATTACAATAGTCAAGTTTTCTTCCTCCAACATGATGCCTAGTCCTTGTAAATAGTAATTTTGATCATATTCATGTCTACTTTTAGGTAGGCCATAATGGCAGCATCTGAACATAATAAATTGGGTAAATATCCAGTTAAAAATTGTTGCTTGGTGATTCATAATTGCACAAGAAGGATTTCATGCAAAATTCATAATGCTAAACAGAACACAAATGACAAATACAAATAGGAAACACAAAAAACGGTTCTAAATCCTATCATTAAAAAGTGATGAAAGAATGAGCATTACCAATCCAATACACTGACCCACCCATGGGCAGTGATGATCAAATCGCTCAACACAGTTATCGCATACTGAACAATGAGAACAACGGGGAGGTCTATAGAGCATGCAGGTATCACAATATTTTACTTTCACGGATATACCATTGATGATCACATCCTTTGTTCGAGGCAAACTTAGCCTTTGATTCTGTTCATTGTTGACATTGGCACTCCAATCATGAACATCTGGTTCTGGAGGACGAGTATTTCGAGGCACTATGCCAGGATCCCTTCCTGAGGTCAGTAGAAGGGCGGTCAAAACCTGGGGATACATTTTAAGACTTTTAAGAGAACAATGGTCTATGAGAAAAGAAACATAGTGCTTTCACATATTTGAATAATCTTTTTTTGAATAGCTATCTACTTGTAACTTTGAAATTGTTATACATTTGAGTATGGAAAATAGAAGTCTGGGCTACATTTTTTTTTCTTGGATCAGATTAACTTACAAAAATGGTGTGAATAATAACTATGATCATTATTGAATATCCTGAGTGATGAGAAAAATCGTCCAACAATTTTCTAGCTACAAAAGCACAGAATACAGCAACAGGGGCCACAATAAGAAATATTGTCAGAAATATAGACTTTATATCTGGTCCAAATATAAACCTCCCGCAGCAAAAAAACTCCTGAAAAATAGAAAAGCCATGAATCAAAACACAAGCTAGTAAGTAAAAGCAATAAAACAAAAACTTGATCCTTGTACAATACAGATAATACATGTTAAAGATGTGAGTTTTCCTGATACGTGAACTCCATGAATGAATTTTAATAATCGACACTCGACAACCAATAGAAGCTTGACAAGAAAAATATGCATTCAATACCTTTTCTTCTGCTGAGACAAGGTGACAGTGTCACAAAACAACTTCCCCAAAAACTTAAGCTATTAAATAAAGGCACATGAATGGTTCATAACTTGGACAATGCACAGACTCATCCTAACTTGTGCTGAAATTCAATTCGAGGTAACAAAAGTCGAACTCTAGAGTCTAGATCTTATGATCATAGAAGTTCTGATGATAGTACAATACCATGTCAGGATTCATCTCTAACCAAAGCTTAAGCTAAGACGAATGATTAATTAACATTTGAACTTAAAACATGGTATGATGCTATATATCAATATAAACACCTTGCTCCTAGAACTCAAATTTCTGACTGTATCAACTATCACTCTTCATTAACACACACATTGATGATTATTCAAAATGATTACTGTTGATCTAACTCATAAAATCAATCCAAAAGATAAATTCCCAAACAACTGATTTCACCTCAACAAAAAAAAAAAAATCTAATTAACAATAAGAGTCAACGAACAATAAAGTGAGAAAATTCAATTAAGAAATGGAAAATTCAAAAGGCTAATTGTAATTGAACTGAAAAGAAAGTGATTGATGAAGAGGAACACAAAAGAACGAAAGTCAAAGGAAGTATTTGGCTTACATTACTGCCTTTCCAGATTCGATAAGTTCTGATGAGAGAAGAAGAAGGAGCAGTTGCAGAAGCAGAAGTGTCTCCGGCACCGTCACCGTCGGAATTCGGCGGCGCCGGCGCCGGAAGTTGCAGTGGATGCATTGTTTGTGAGTAATTGCTGAATGGAATCGATAGATCAATGACGCGATGAGTCAATCACAGAACCCAATCAGAATAAAAGGTCAATTTCAAAGGGAAAGGTGGCTTTTTTTTTTTTCCTTCTTCATATATTTTGTTTTATTTTTACAAATTTAATTTTGATGAACAGATAAATGTAAAACGTTTTACATAGTCGTATAATTATATTGTGTATGATTAATATAAAAGATAGCTATTTTAATTGATATGACATTATGTAATTAAATGCACGTGTAAAATTATTTTAAACTAAAAATACATTAAAATTAAATTATATTTTGGCATATAGAATTTTCTATTTGGTAAAAATACTGAAATAATGATAATGATATTTATTATTTATTACTGTATATTTATTGTTTATTTTTGTTTTTTTGTTAAGTGTCTATTAATTAAGGCTTTTATTTATTAAATATACAAAATAATAAATAAAGGACTAAGTAAAATAATAGACATCTTTCACCCTAATAAAAAGGATTTTTTTTAATTTAGACATTACAAAAGAAAAAGAAAAATTATGAATATATATGATAAATAATCTTTCATGAACAAAAATTTGTACAGCAAAATATATAAAGACTGACAAACCACACATTTATTAATTTTTTTTAGGTAGACTTATTACTTTACCAGTTTTGTTAATAAGTTTTCTTATTAAAAAAATATAAAAAATGTATAAATAAAGCAAAAATCTTTATTCATCTAGTATATTGGAAGTTTTAGAAATTTCTTTGTAATATTAGTAAAATAGGTTGACTTTTTTATATTTTTGGGGTATAAATTGCATCCTCATATATAATATATTTTTATAGAATTTAATTTTTCTTTTTCATCTCAGAATAATTGTTTATTTGGAACATGTAATCTAATAAACAATTATTGTACATACTAGAGCCTTCAAAAAGACATTAAGTTGTAATTAAAACTCATATAGTAAGTACTTTTTTTCTTTTACATTAAGTATCAAAATTAATTTCATATATCTTCTATTAAATTATGATGATTCTGACCTAATTAAGACCTCTCTTTATTCTTATCTATATTTTGTATTTAATAATGTATAAAATTTTTACTCGAATTTTCTAAAATTGAAAGAAATAGAAAAGAAAAAAGCCAAAAGGAAAGGTTGAGTGTTGGTTAGATTTCGGTTAGGTAGGTTTATTGGTTGACTCTCTAACTTGCTTCAAAGTTGAATATCTCTTCAAAGTGTTACTTTAATTATAAGAATAGCACCACATCATTGACCTATATTTATTGTTGAACTTCCATTATATAATTTTGGAAGGAGGAGAATATTGTTTTAATTTCATCCTTAACGCTTAAAATATCTAATTTTTATTTTAAATATTTTTTATTTTATTTTAATTTTTTGGTCAAAATAAAAAGTTTTTTTTTCAATATCTTTTCCTTCATTATGAATTTATTTTAGATAATGATAAAAATCGTAATTATATTGGTTATAGTAATAAAAAAATTAAATAAAAAAGTATTTTTAAAAGAAAAATATTTAATTTTGATTAAAAAATTAAAATAATGTAAAATAAAATGATTAAAATAAAAATATAATATTTTTAATATTAAAAAAATAAAATTAGAACTTAAGTTAAACATTAAAAACTAAAACATTACTCATTTTAAAAATAAGAATCAATTCAAATAAAGATTATTATAGTTAACTAATAATAAATAATAAATTGCATAAATTTGTCTGGCATTAACTTCAAAAAAAGAGTTTATGAATATTTTTGAATTACAACGTATGTCTCTTCCCTCTACTCTAAATGGTTTTTGGAATCCCCCATCCATTGGTATTTTTAAGATTAATTGTGATGCTAGTTATTTTGGTTCGGGTGATAGTGTTGGTTTTGCTTGTGTTATTAGAGATTGTAATGGGAGCTGGCAAATGGGGTGTTTGGGAATGATTGAGAGTAATAGTATTTTTCAAGGAGAATTGTTTGCTATTTGGAGAGAATATCTCTTAGCTTGGGATGTGGGTCAACGAGATGTTATTTGTGAGACGGATTGTGTGGAAGCATTTAATCTTGTTATTCAAGATGGTTTTGGGTTTATTGATCCATTGGTGCTCAAAATAAGAGATATCATACATTGGAATTGGCGTGTTGACTTTCGTTTGATTATGAGAGATGTAAACACGGTGGCAGATACTATGGCAAAGATGGCGATAAAGTTACAACTTTCGCATGTGGAGCTTCTTTCACCTTAGGAGGAGTTTAAGAATATTCTTAAATAGGACTGCCCCTCTATTTAAGCAGTTCCTTATTTTATTTGTTTTGTTTTTCTTTGTTTAATTTATTTCGGTCACAAAAAAATAATAAATTGCATTATGTTAATTTTCTGCTAGATATCCTTCTGCAAACTTCATAAGCGTGACATGCGGGCAACATATTGAGTATGACTTTTACAATAATAGGATAAGAAGAATTTTAGATATTTTAAAAATATAAATGTTTCAGTAGTTTTATTCATTAATTTTAATTATAAAAATATATAATATAGATTGAAATTAGCAGTTAAAATTACTTGAACACCAATATTTAAAAATTTTCAATAGTATATTAGTATTCTTGACACAAGCAAATGATTTTCTACTTAAGTTACAAAGCCAATTTGTTATAATTTGGAAAAAAAATGTTTATGGGGTTAAAGGTGTTGGAAAAAATTTTGGAAATTTGTTTTATATATAAAGCGGTTTTGGTTAGAATTTTTTTTATTTGTATTTTTTTATTCACATTATCCCCTAATTTGACAGCTCAAGGATTAATTTATCACGGATCTGAATTCCATTTAAGGATTTGTGGCTTGTCAATAGATTATTGTATGTACAAGACGGAATTCGAACCCTCGATACTTGAACGAACGAGTGAATTGATCACTCCACCAATCCAAATCCTTTTTTTTGTTGAACCATGCACTGTTATTTAAACTTGGCCTCTTATGCAAAATCTTAAAATAAGAGATGACCCAACTATAACCCACATTTTTTTGCCCAAATCATATAACAGAAAATATATCCAACAAAAATAAACTGGCTCACTGAGAATTAAAGAAACAGATCTCGGACCCAAAAATAACAATCCAGAATGAAAAAAAAAACTTTTGGACTCAGTCCAAAACAAAAAAGTAAAATTGTTGAACATCACCACCACAATATTAAGCCCCGTTTCGATATAAAAAAAAAAAAATCACCACAATATTAAAGATATATGAATATTTCAAGTCCAAAAAATAAAAATAGATATATGATTTCTTTGTATGCTTATCCCAGAGGAAATAAATTTAGCATAAAGGCGAACTAAAAAATGAAAAGAAACGATGAACAATAATTTTTCAAGTCTAGAGTAGCATTATTATCTTCTTAGTAAATAATTTTTCACAAGTTGTGTGTTTATGCATTATTTTAAAAATAAAAATAATAAACTAATTAGTAATATATGTATATGATGACACAATTGCACATACAAATTTGTTCACGTTTTCTTGTATGAATATATATAGAAAAATTAAATAAAAAATTGAAGTATTTGTTAAACGTTGTAATATCATCGTTGCTTCCTAAACCTGATTGATGGAAACAACAGTTTTGGATAGCAATTTCTGAAAACAACACAATAATAATAATGAACGAACAAACACGAACGTACACTATTTCTTTATACAAAAAATTTGCCACATTGTTACTATCACTGTGCAGTTCCCATAATTGAACATTGTCTCGATGCAACACTTTATCATTTAATTTATTATATATATTTTTTTCTTAATTAAAAAGTACTATATATTATATATAATATTTGGTTATTTACTACCACTTAAATACATATATATTTTTCTTATTAAAAAAATTTCCAATGATGGCCACGAATGCCTAATAATACAGTGGTACGTGTGGACTTCATTGTCTTTCAATTTTGGAGTTATCTTATATTCTTATTATATATATTATAGAAATCTAATTTTTAATTAATCAACATTAATCAAATTTTTCATAATTTTTTTTACAATTTAGAGATTAAAATTCGGATTTAAGATAAAAAGTAGTTCAAAAAATTAATTGATATTAGTTGAAAAAAATGCTTACTAATTTACTTACATATATAATTTTGGATTTTTATTGTCTTTTTTTATTGACAACGGTATTTTTTAAAAGTCCGACAAGTTAAGGACTAATTTGTCGCAGATCTAAATTATATTTAGGAGTCTGTTGTTGGATAATACGTTATTACATGCATAAGGCAGAATTTAAATTCTCGATATTTATTTAAACGAATGAGTAAGGATCATTCGACTAATTTAAATTAATTATTTTCATTGTCTTTTAATAAGATAATTTTGCTTTCTGACTCCGACAAGATCAGATAAGATCTACTACTAATATTTATTTGATGATCTACATATATAAACATTTATCAAACATGGTATAATAATGTTGAAGAGACAAGAATTAATTAATCCCATTGTGAATGTGACTCTCTTCTACTTAAAAAGAAGATTCATATAAATTCCATTAAGCAAAGGGAATTATCTACAAAAGGGTAGAAAGAGAGATCCACAATTTTATGCATAAGCTTAGTAGGATCTTAGTGTGCAATGGCTAAGATCAAATAAATATGTGTCATATATTTGTCTAACATACACTTGAATTAAATTTGGTTTCTTCAAGTGGGAAGAAGAATAAGAGGAGATGGTAAATTGCCTTAACCTTAGGCCAAAGTAATCTAAATTGCATGGTCTTAAATTTTGGTAATTAATGCTTATATTTGACCAACAATCTCTATCTATCTCTCTATATCTCTCTGTGACAATAACTCCACATTAATTTACTCAACCAATACACAACTAGCTCACTCTTATTAATTCATATAACTTCGTATATTATATGATTTATATCATAGTACGTTAGAAAACCCTAGCTACCTTCATTGTTCTTCCTTCATTTTCTAGGGTGTGGCTAATGATATCAACATCTTGGAATTTTTAATTAGTAATATTTATTTATATGGATATTGTTGATCTATCAATCCTGCCGTACTTATTCTAAAAATTTAAATTGATAGGATGTGATGAGGTACAATTTATCTTTTAATGTTAATAAAAAAATTCTAAATTTTTAAATTATAAAAATTTTGATACAATATTATAATATTATTTTTAATAAAAATTTAAGCTGACAAAAAGAAACACATAAATATTTATATCTCTAACATTATGTTACAGAAGTTTTGATATAAATTTATAATACGAGTTATCTCAAAAATTTAAGTTTTATGAAAAAATATATGAATGAATATGTATATATATTATAATTAAAACATAAATAGAAGTGATATTTTATGTTGAAATAAAGTTAAAACCAACATATGAGACATGAGATCTTGTAGATTTTGAAAGTGTTTACCCTTAATTATTCTCTTTATTTGTGGAACCGAATTAGGGAGGTAAAGGGCTCATTTAATTGGGTTATTTAATTCAACTGAGTTCTCACCACCTTATCCAATCTAGGTGGAAAATGAATTAGGATGTATAACACAACTCATATATTTAAGGATCTTTTAATTAGCACCAATCATTCTATATATATATAAGACTTTACCCTAAAAGTCATAGGTTAAGATGAATAAATAAAGATGTGCTATTGTAATTAATTATGTGTGTTGGGTATTTTTTTTCCTTTTGAGGGACTTAATGATGGATCCAAAAAAATATCTATGGGGAGAAAAATAAAATACAAAGATACAATTGAAAAAAAAAATATATAATCATATTAAAAATTAAATTAAATTATTATTTAGTATGGGTTCAAATTAAATATGTAATAATGGAGGCCACATGTATCCACAACTATATAACGCTAAATTCTATTGTGGGGGCATATAGTAAATACAAGCACGCCCATAATGTAATTTTAATAAAAAAAATCTATTCATACGGTTAGGAATATAATTATTTATAAATATTTTTGTATTACTTTAAATTTTTAAAACAAATAATCTCATAGCATAGTATCGAATTTTTTATAATTAAAAAGTCTAAAATTTAGTCATTATTGACCCTCAAAAATTCAAAAACGTTAGCATAAAAACAAATAATAAAAAAATCTAAAAAAACTTTTTTACTATTCAGTTTAAACTTAAATTTTTAAAATAAATAATTTTGTAATACACAGAATAATATCTATTATAATAAGGCACTTACTCAAATGAAGATACTAAAAATATTTTTTTATAAAAATTTTTGTGTTAAAAATATATTTTGTTTATTTTGTCATATTTTTTAAAAAAATAATATTTTTGTAATACATTAAAATTAAACTATACAATTCATGATATAATGATAAAAAAACATCTTTATATAAAAATAATTATAAAATTTTCGTGATAGGATGTATCTGTATATAATAGTAGTAACATGCGTGTATAATAAATGCATAAAAGAGGATATTGATGGAATAAAATATATATACATATATGATTGATTGGTAGTTTAATTTAAACATTTGATATCCCCGAAGGGTTGAATTTCTAGAATTGTGGAGAGAGAATAGTAGCAATGCATGCAAGTTATGTTGAGTGATGAATAATTTGAAAAAGACATACATTCTTGAAGTTAGCAACAACGTTTTTTTGCTTGATTCGCAGCATCATCAAGTTTACCCTTATAGCTAATAACTAGTTAGCTGACTTGTAACTTTGTATTATTAAATATGAATATGATTTGGATGATCGAAAAAGAACAAGGCATGCATGCAAAGCGGCACAATGCGTTTGGTCCATGTGGCAATGCCTTCCAATTATTTATAACCATCTAAAAGAGTTTATTTATATTATTGAGTGTATCTTTGGTTGCTTCAATTCATCTCCATCAACTCAATCAAATTATATGAATTCAATTGAAAGACTCACATATCTAGCCACCAGCCACCTTAGGAGAACAACATCCAACTTATATTGTTTTTTTGTTTATGCTTTTTTTATATTATTTTTTTATTTTTGAAGTTTACCAAAAATCGAATTGATAAGATTTTTTTGATATAAAATTTTAATATTATGTCATGAGAATATTTATCAAAAAAATTCAAGCCGATAAAAAAGTAATATCAATAATTATATATCTAATACTCTCATTTAAATAAGAGTTTTTTATCAAAAAGATATTCTTGTTTAGAAAAAGTATTAGAGATATAACTATTCATATTATCTTCTCTTATCAGTTTAAACTTTTGGAATGAATAGTTTCATCACATAGTATTAGAGCTCTATGTCCGAAAAGTCTAGAATCCAATCCTTTGTGAACTTTAAAAATAAAAAAAAATAGCATAAAACAAATAAAAAAGAAAAAAGACCATGTAAAATTAAACAAACCCAAAAAAATACTCTTGTTTGAGAGAGAATATTAAAGATATAACTATTAATATTATTTTTTTTTATCAGTTTAAACTTTTAAAATTAATAATTTTATGACACAACTAACCATAAAAATGAAAAAAAATGTGTTATTTGTATTTGTTTTTATTCAGACATAATAAATAAGTATATATGTTGATTTTATAAACATAAAATCACTTGTACATACCATTGTATTTTATTAAAAAATAAATTAAATCTCATAATTAAGAATTTGAATTTAATTTCCGCTTCCAATATGTAAAAACCGTTTTAATTAATACATTACAATAATGCTTAATTTTATTAATATAATAGTGTTACTAACTATTAAACTCGATAGAATAAAATTATTAGTAACACTATTAAACAATAATATTACTGATTGCTTCAAACCGTCGTTAAAAAAATAAAACAATAATAACGACCCATTGATCTGTCAGTAAAATATAATCACTTATGTAAAACACTTCAAAGAATTCTAACCCTAATAAAAAAATCTACACTAAATTTTCCTAAAATATTATAAAAAAGAGAATATAAGTGCACAAAAAATTAAATATATATAAAAACATGCATATCGAAATTAATTAAGATACTATAGAATGATGCAAGAAATTAGTTGTGTGAAAAGCATTTGAATGGTTGACATATGATGATGAGATTAATGTCAAATCTTCCAAGCTTATGTCTAATTTTTTGTGGGACCACACTCCCATCATTGTGGAAACAGAGATAGGTTTTAGAACCATGCATGCATGCATAATATGATATCATCAAATTGATGTTCCCTCAACATATTTTCAACTTCCAACCCCATATTAAAAAAATCGAGATTTTATTTAAAACCGAAAAAATAAATTAAATACGTAAAACATTAAAATTTTAATAAAATTTAAATCATAAAATCGTTAGATCTAAGTATAAATTTTATAAAATCGATTTATTTATTTAAAATTATAATATAAAAAAATTTTAAGTGTTAAATTAAGATTTTAATTATTAATAAAAATTCAAGTGCAATCAACTTTACATGAAGTTAATAACTGAGAACCGTTAAATAATTTAATTGGTTTAACTAAATTTTTATCTAACGATTCTCAATTATTAACTTTACATAAAATTAATTGGACCTAAATTTCCACCATAACCTATTAATTAACGTCGATCAATCTACCCCAAAATTATACACATAATAATACAAACCCTAAAAAATTACAGATATATTTCGTCAGCTGATTTAAACTTATGAGAAGATCCTTGATTTAAGCCCATCTCGACACGAGTTCATAGCTATATATACTCTTAGGATAAAAAGGTATAGCACTATATATATATATACATACATCTTATCTTTAATAAAAAAAGGCAAGTATATCTATTCTCATAAAAAAATATATATTTTTTTAATTAGACGATCACTATATATCTTATCATTTTGCAGGTTGATCAAGTGTGCAACTTTATATTGCCGAATTAATTTTATTATTGAATTTCAAATTAAAAGTGAATGGTGAATGATTATTAGAGATATTATTCATTATTCAATCACCGAAAAACGAGATATTATTAATTATTCACTGTTCATTTTTCTAGTGATAATATATTATATGGGTTAAATTAAAGCAAGACAAATATTAATACATTTTGAAAAAAAAAAGTAAAAAGTGCCGTCCTTTTAAAAATTAATTTGTTATTAAAGATAAAAAAATTTTAAATTCTAAATTTTAAATTCTAAATTTTAATTAAATTCTTATATAGTTTTTAATTTTGTAATTAGATCCTTCGTAATATAAAAATTGTTAAAATTAATTGAATATTTTTTTATAAATTAAAGATATCTATAATTAAGAACCTAATTAGATCTTTGATCAGATATATTTTAAAAAAATATTCTATTAATTTTAATATTCTTGACATAAAAAACACTTAATTATAAAATTAAAAAAGTAAAAAAATCTAATTAAAAAAATATAAAAATCTAATTGTAAATTTGATAAAATTATAAAAACTAACAAAATATTTAAACCATAAAGAGTTAAGATTTTTTTTAATTAACAAGAAATATAATACTCTTTACGTACTTAGAAAAAATATTTAATAAGCTATAATTTAATTAATTAATTAACAATAAATATAATATTCTTTACTTAGTTGGTATCCTAATACACGTTGAAAAAATAAAACTTCTCAACTTAAACTAAGTAGCTGTCATCATGAATTCACCCCCCAAAATACAACAACAATCATATAAATAAGTAGCTGTCGTAAAAAAATTCAACAAAAGAAAAAAAAAGGAAAAATAAGAAAAGTAAGTAATAATAATCTGAAATCAAATCATTGTTGAAGACAATCATTCTAAGAAGTCTTTGATTCATTGAAATTGAAGGTTGTTATTCTTGTTCCAACATAATCAATCATAAGTTACATGAGAGAATTGAGGAGAGTTTTCCAGCAATAGCTAGCACAATTGCATTGGTCAATAATTTAATTTTGTTTCAATCAAAATCATCCCTTATTATTTACAAAAAGGTTATTTTAGTAATTTCCAGATTATTCTCCAGGTGTCCCTCCACGTACACAGATAAGCCACACAAAAAAGGTTTGACAAAAAAGTTCTTAGCCTTTTCAGCCACATACACTAACTAAAATAATTAATTAAAATAAATAAATAACACCCAAATCATTCACAACAATTATTTAGTTTTAGTTAACTATATATACACAAATTTTGAAAAATCTATCAATCATTTGCGGCAAGTGATGGGAAATTTTGTGATAAAACCACTTGTGCAATTTCAGCCACATGAGTATATAACACGTATGATTTAGGAATTTTAGTTTAATATTATTTTTATTTTTGGTCTGGTAATGTACCACTTAGAAAATTTAGGACCCTACGAAATCCTTTGATATTTTTATTTTTAATTTTTTGGTGCCAAATCATCACACACCCTTTTCTTGGCGTCAAGGATCTAAATTTCTGCCTAAATTAGAACCAACTCATGAACTAAATATTAATAAAGCAATTCCACAAATGATAATTAACAAATTAAAACAAAAAAATGTATTTTTATTTTGAGGCAACAAAATTAATATACAGCACGAGAAGTATGATATTTGTGCATCTAAAAATAGAAAGATATTTATTGGAAACAAATTTAATTTAGAGTTTAATTATTGTGCATTATGTTATCATTTACTTAAAGTTTTTTACATAGTTATCCAATCAGGAATTGATTTTTGTTGACATGATGATAATACATAATTAAATATACACGTATAAAATTAATAATGCTTTTTGATTTAGTGGTGAAATTAAAAAATTTTAAAATTAAGCTTTAAAATTGAAATTACATTAAAATTTAAGAATAATAAAATTGATATTGACATATATATAAAAAATGTCCGAGAAATTAGGTTTCCCAAAAAATATATTTAACATAGATACAACTGCTTTGACTAGGAGACTTTAGAAGGAACTTTGGAAAAAAAAAATTAAAGTGTGAAGTAAAATCTTTGAACTTTGAAAACTTTTGAAAGTGGATGGTGGGTTAGTTTTGAAGGATGTTGAAAGTCATGTGAACCATAATTAACTCTTAATCAATCATTGATTTTTTTTTTTGCTGAAATCTCCATTTTCATTTAATTTATTCTAGCTAGCTAGTAAGTAAATAAATTACTTATTATGACTTAAAGCATCAATCATTATTCTTAGAAAAAGAAAATAATGACAGCTTACAATATATAGAAGAGTACTAAATAACTAATAATGGTAATTAAGTACTAAACTTAAAGAATTATGTACTTCATTATTTATTATGATTTAAAATATCAACCATTATTGTATTTAAAAAGAAAGCAATGTTTGTAAATTTAATATATGGAGATTTAATTTAAATATACAATATATAATATGAGAAGGGTATTTTTGATTCCATTATAAAATTCATAAAAATTAATTTTTGTTATTTCTTTAATTTACCGTTAAAAATTAGTGGCACATAATAAAATATGACACTATTTTAAAATTGTTTTAAATTATACTTTTTTTTTATTAAACAGGCACCTTACAATAAAAATAATAAATTAAAATTAAACTGACACCTTATAATATTGATTAATTAAAGTTTAAACTAAATCAAATAATAATATATAGAACTAGGATTGGAAGTGAGTCGAGTTGAGTTGAACTAGACCAAGTTTAAGTTCGACTCACGAAAATTAAGTTTAATTCACGATTCGCCTCATTAACAATTGAACCTATTTCTTAAGTTCAAGTTCGACTCACCGAAAACTCACAGGTTGGCTCGAACTCACGAACTGACTCAAATAATAGGAACATAATATATCAATAAATTATAACTAATATATTTTAAAAAATATTTAAAAAGATTAATTTTATATATTGTCTATCTATCAATAAATTATAAATTTTTTATTTATGTCCAATATCAAAATTATATATAAAAAATAAATATAAAATTTCAAATAATTAAGATTATTAATATATATTACTATTTCGTATATATATAATCGAACCAATTTACGAACTAATAAGTTGAGCTTATCCAAATTCAAACTCAGCTCATTTAATTTATAAGCTCAATTTCAAGTTCAAGCTCTGCTTACCTCATAAATTCAGTTTATTGAACTATTAATAAATCGAATTTAAACTAATTTGACTCATTTTCAGTGCTAACTATTAAAATGAAGTATTACAGTTATTAGTTAGATTACTTAAAAATAATTACATATCACATTAGTAAAAAGAAGGAATAAGATTAATAATCACAATATAATTAATTAATAACACGTGCAAGCACACCATCGGTAATCACCTGAACCCTAAAACAAAATATCTCAGTTCCTAATTTTGAAGCTATAAAATAATTGAACGGCATAGTTAAACGCAATTAATGCTAATCATATGAAAGACGCTTAAGCTAAGCTAATGTTTAATTATTATTGTTATAAAGTGTAGATAGATATATACTTAACAAAATCTTAAAATGTTATCCTTTCTTGTTATGCCCTAATTTTTTAAAATTACACCTACCACTTTGGAGTCCAACTATACCTACTAAAGATAGCATTGATCACAACTCACGAAATTAATATTATTATTATTTTAAAAAAATCTCACTTTATTGCTTTCTTAAATTTATCAATTCATACTAAAGCACACAACCTTTGTACTATCGAACAAATTAGCTTCAAATAGAATGGAATTTAATTTTAATTTATAATATTATAATAAGATCGGTAGATTACATATAATTATCATGAGATCATAAAGTGACACTTGGATTAATCATAATTCACCAAGAGGACTTTGAATTCCACTGTTCACGCGTGGGCATCAAAAAGCTATTAGATAGATCGCATTAACACAATACGGTTCGATCTAAATACATATATTATATTATGTGAATCATACACCATTAATGGTAAGTATTAATTAACAGTGTAATTAATTAATATGGTAAGTATTTTTATTTTTTTTCATCAAATGTTTTCGGATTCAAATTCTATAATAAAAAAAATGTATCACTTTAAGAATTTTATAAGGATAAACTATACTTTTTGTCCTTAAAATTTAACAGAAATTTTAAAAATATTCCTAAGTTTTATTTTGTTTTAATTTTATCTCAAAAATTTTCGATTTGCATCAAATATACCCCTGACGGCTAATTTTTCAAAAAATTTAAGACTGATTTAACAACAATTTCATAAGAATAACCCTCAATACAAACAAATCAAGTATGTATAATTTTCATGCATTATTGTTAGATTGATCTTCAATTTTTTAAAAATTTAGCCGTTAAAAGTATATTTGATATAAATAAGAAATTTTTAGGACAAAATTAAAATAAAATAAAACTTAGGAATATTTTTAAAATTTTTGCCAAATTTTAGGGACAAAAAATATACTTTATTTATTTTATAAATAGAATAAATTTATTGAACTTTATCTCGGTATTATATATATTTGAATTAGAGAGCAAACTTTTTTTTGCCAATATTAGTTAATTTTTGAAATGACTATTTTATTCAAAAGTTTAAATTTTAATTTTTAAACTTTAAATTCTAAGTATAAATTTTAAATCCTGAAAAAAAAATAATTTTATAATAAAAAATTAGTTAATATTACTTAATTAAAAGTTGATTCCTTATATAAAGAAGATACTAATTTATAATGTATAAAGCAGTATTAGTTAATTTTTGAAATAATTTTCTATCTTAAATTCTAAATTTTAAACCTTATTAAACCTTAAATCCTTTAAAAAATAATTTTAAAATAAAAATTAATTAATATTACTTAATCAAAAGTTTGTTCCTTATATAAAAGAAATACTAATTTGTAATAACGTATAAAGCAATAGTGCATGAAGATATGTTAGTTTTACACGTGGTTTGTTTTGATGTGTCACAAGAAAATTTTGGTGACCTAATTAATAGATTTTGTTTTGATTAATAGTGGGAGTGATTTGTTGTACATTGAAGTACTACCAAAAATACATTAAAATGATGAGGATCAGATTCCATGAATCACAAGCAACATATATTATAAGCAAAAGTGAAATCATTTACCATTATAAGAATCAAGAAGGGGAGATATTCAACAAAAAGAAAGAATGGAAGTTCAGATTTACTTCGATTTGTAGTATCTTGATAGTATCACTACAACATATATATTTTAACCCTAGTAATAAAAAATAAAAAATATTACTAAAAGGTTATAAAAAAATTCATTATTAAAACACTTTAGTAATCTAGTGTTCTTTACATCCACCTATCAATTTAAATTTTTTGAATCTCTTATCACCTAAAGGTATAAAATTCGATTTTTATTAATTTCGAAAGAAAAAATTTCGATATAACGCCAATAAAAAAATTATACAAAAATTTACACAAATTCAAAGAAATTACATGGGGTGAGTTTGTAATAATAATAATTATTTATTTATGTATTTTATATATTCCCTTATTATAAATAATAGTTGCAAGGACATGGCATGTAGGACAATTTTTTTATATAATTATCAGATATATAACTATTTATATATTTTTTTATTAATTTAAATTTTTAGAAGAAATAATTTTATGACAAAAATAACAATATTCATTTAAACTTATTATATACATTTTTCCATCAAAATTTGATTAAAGAGTTGAGGATATAGGGTAAATTAAACAAAATAAAATCTGTTTAGAGTTTAGGATCTTTTTTTTGTTATTATTATCTTCTAATAATTTTTAGGAATTCTATAACCTTTATAAATAAAAATAGTATTAAATGAAGATTAAAAAAATGAAAGTCTATGAATGTGACTTGAACTTTACCAATCATAGTATGAAAGAGATGAAAATCATATGATCAATACCAAAAAATTAAAAGGTAAAATTGTTGAAAAATAACCAATTGAATGCAAACACTCATCTAAGACAAAAACGTAACAATCCTAAATTCCATACCAATTGTAATTTGCTTTAAATGAAAACATTCTCTACAACTCAAAATAACCCTTGGCTTTTAATTTATTAACCAACAAACTAAACATCTAAATTAGCAAGTAAATTATATAGAGAACACAAAAAAAAATTTGGGTACTCAACAAAAACATCTATTTGTAGTAGTAAGGTTATTATGGAATGAGTGCAAACAAATGTGTCACGTGATTAAGGGATATATATAAAGGATTTAATTTTGATACGGTATAAAATGGTTTTATACGTATGTCTATTTACATAACGTTACATCAACAAAAATAATTATTTTTTATATTAATTACGTAAATAATTATCTAAAAAACGAATATAATTATATAACTGTAAAGAATATTTTAAACTGTTAGTGTATTAAAATTAAACTCGATATATAAATGTGTTTGGGTAAGGGAAAAGAAACGAAAAGAAAGGAAAGGAGAAGAAAGCATTTTGGGTACGTAACGCGTGGTTAAGTAAAAGAGTGTATATGTGTATGTGTGTAAGTGTTGTGTGTGGCCCAATATCATTAATTATTATTAATTTATTATTATTATTATTATTAGAACAACATTGCAACTACATTAAGTGTTGAGCTGGCAATTTTATTTGGTATTGCATGGTTTATTTTGTGTGGCCCTCAAAGCCTATATGCTTTCTAAAGCAACCATACATACATGATTCATTCATACTTTCAATAAAATCATAATGTCCATGCAAAATTGTACTAATTAATAATTATTTTTTTAAATAAATAATCTACTACATACACATACCCTTCCATGCACCCTATATATAGGGGATTCTATTCTCTTTGAAATGAGTGTGACAGAGAGAAATTTAATTTAGAGAGCAAAGTAGCTTCTTCTTCTTCCCCCCTTCACACAAGGGAGTTTTTGAATAGAGAGATTTTAATTAATTATTCCAAAACCAACATTCAACCATGGCACACAGTCCTTTAGTTTTCATCTTTGGAATTCTAGGTATGTTTACAAAAGAAAATTAAATTCATCATTTTGCATTATTATTGTTATGTGTATATTCTCCTCTTCTTCTACTTCCTCTTCTTGTTCTTTCTAGTGAAATTATTATTTATTTTCATTTCTATATAATTTTTTTCCTTATAGAAACATGAACTAATATAGTTTTTCTTGTTAATTATTATTGTAGGCAACATTGCTTCCTTTGTATGCTTTCTAGCACCACTGTAAGTATATCTATATATCTAGCTATGATCTTTCAATATAATAAACTTTAAATTATTATTATTATTATTTATTAATTAGTAAATCAAGTAGTGATGAACACATGCATGTGCTTTTTTTTTTCAGACCAACATTTTATAGAGTATGCAAGAAGAAATCAACAGAAGGATTCCAATCAATTCCATATGTGGCAGCACTCTTCAGTGCAATGCTTTGGATCTTCTATGCCTATGTCAAAACCGGAGAAACTCTTCTTATCACAATCAATGCATTTGGTTGTGTCATTGAGACTATTTACCTTGCCATTTTCATCACTTACTGCCCCAAGAAAGTTAGGGTTAGTAATTACATCTAACTAATCAAAAATATTTTTATAGATGAAAACCTCACGTACAATTATCTTTATATAAATACGACAGTTAAGGCATTACAACAGATGCAGATAATAGCAACAGTGTTTTTTGTCGCCAATTTTCCGCTGCTAATGCTCATCTCTGTTGTTGTAATGAGAATCGTTAGATGATTTTATATGTTTGACTAAATTATCATCTAACGATTCTTAGCTATAACTTCATATGAAAACAAATATACAAAATTTTTTTGCTTTTATTATAACTATATAACTAACATTATTGTTTGATATTGTAGATGTCCACATTGAGGATGATTCTATTATTGAACTTTGGAGGATTTTGCACAATTGTTCTATTAACACATATCCTAGCAAAAGGAGCAAATCGTCCCAAGCTTCTTGGATGGATTTGTGTTGTCTTTGCCACTAGTGTTTTTGCAGCACCTTTGAGCATCATTGTAAGTATATATATAAAAAGTAATATGAATTTCTCATTGAATCTTACTTTATATATAATATATACTAATTAATTTTTTGTTTCCAATTTCAGAGGACGGTTATCCGAACCAAAAGCGTGGAGTTCCTTCCTTTTCCTCTTTCTCTTCTTCTCTTTATTAGCGCAATCATGTGGCTATTGTACGGCATCTTTCTCAAAGACATCTACGTTACTGTGAGTATAAAATAATTTTATATTAATATTGATAATTAGTGTATATAAATTAGTGAACACTCACATGTAATTGTCTTAATATAAAGTTGATAGTTGAGACCTGTTAAATAATAATTAAATTAATATGCGAAATCATTTGATGATTTTCAACTTCACACGAAAATAACTGCATATAAATTTTTATCGTATAAATATATTTTATAATGCAATTATAATTTTTACATGAGAATATTTTTAAAATAATATATTTAATAATTTGTATTATTATTTATATAGAGATTGGATTAGCAGATTCTAGTAATTACTAGATTCTAGTAATTATTTGTCCTTATGGAAAATGCATGAAAAAATGTTGTAACCATGTGTTTTGTGTATGGACAGCTCCCGAACGTTGTGGGGTTAACATTTGGAACGGTTCAAATGGTTCTCTATGCAATGTATCGAAATAAAAAACCGGTTCAAGATGAGAAGCTACCAGAACACAAAGCTGTCGACATTGAAAACAACATCGAACAAAGCGTCGAAGACGAGAAGAAAAAGCAAAAGGAGGAGGAAAAACGCGATACTGAGAAAGTAGAAGTAGTAGTAAAAAACATAGAAATGAAAGAAACAAAAGAAGAAAAAGAAAAAGAGAAAAATGAAGATTCATCATCACAAAAAGAAAACAACCAAACAGAAGTTAAGGACAAGAATGACAACAATAACAACAAGTCATGAAGTGAATAGTATAGAGAGTTTGGAATTATTAAGGGTGCCTCTAGCTTCAATATGATTAAGATCTTCTTCTTCTCTATGATGATGATGATAATGATGATCTCTCTCATCTATGTTGTGGGGTTCTTCAATTTACGTGTAAAATTGTGAAACGCTTAAAACAAAATTAAAAGCTAAGGGGTAGTATGGGACTATATGCCTCTTGTAGATATATCTTTTTCTATAATTATTGTTATTATTATTATTATTGTTATATCCCTCTCTTTATACATAGTTATTTTTAACTTGTTTTGGTTACTCCTTTATTTTATGTAATTTTATATTTGTTTTCATTAATTTTATATTATATAATATATGCCCCCGGATCCAGGGAAGTTCATATAGAAATTGTCCCCACTTCATTATTGTTGTTATTAATTATGATAAATATATATATATATATATATATATATAAGTTTGAAAAATACTTATAAATTTGTTTTTATATATGCAAACAATCGTATATTGTCACACTAATAAAAATAATTAATTTTTAAATTTTTTATTTAAAAGATTATTTAAATACATAAATCTTATTGGTCAACCTAAAATTTTTTATATTATTAATACATTAAAATTAAATTCTTAATAAATTGTTATAGAAGTTTTAATTAAAGCATTGGTTATTGGTTGGTAGTACTAAGGTTTTGTTAATAAGAAGTGTTAATAACAAAATCTTTAATACATATTTTTTTCGTTGGTGCATGGAGCATAAACCCTTATTAATATAATTAGTGATGGAAAAACTAATCATTAAATATACTCAATAGTAGTTGGTAAAAAGTTATTTATTATTCCAAAGTTCCTATCATATGTGCATGGTCCGGATCGACATGAAGAAAAAGTTTAGATTATTACATGTTTCTTCTTTTTTTTTTGTGATGATTTTTTTTTCTTTTTAACAATAATTTTTTAAAATTTTTATATGCATTGATGTCATAAATTTTGACAATGATGTTCCAACAAGGGACAAAATAAATAGTTGAAACTTGAAAGCGACTCATCAAGACACTAATACGACCAATTCGCCGCAAAAAAATCTACTCAAAGAAGTTATAGAGCGAAATTGTTGTAATTTATGTTCTTTTATTTTGATTAACAAACTTTCTTTCATTTTTAATTTTAACACCCTTAATCATAGGATAATTTGTTGGAGACCATTTCCATAAATATACTAAAAATATATTTTTTTAAAGACGTTTATATGTGTCATGATATTATTGGATATTTTTATTAAATTGGTTAATATTTTATTTTTTAATAAACCAAAACAAAATCGGTTTATTATAGCAACAATAATAAATCTAATTGTCCGCACTATAATTATTAGACCCAATTTAATCTAATCGATTTACACAATCTAAATCGAATCATGTTTAAATTTTTTGATAAAAAAATAAATATATCCCTGATTTTTGTTTTAAAAAAAATCATGATCAGTGAGTTATGTAAATTGGCCGGTTTGATTGGATCTGATAATAATTAGATTTATTATTATTATTATAAAAAAATCGATCTTATTATTGTTTGTTAAGAAATTAAAAAATAACAGGTTCATTAATACGTCCAATAATAATACGATACATAAGTGTCTTTATAAAAGGACGTTTTAGGCGTCTTTACCGAAGAATCCTCCTAATTTTTTTAAGATGCTAGGACAAAATAATAGTTGAAGAGCTTTATTGTGTTCTTCTACTATGGTTAAAGGTAATCCCAGTTAAAAGAATCTTCTATATTTTTTATTTTAAAAACATAATTGGTGGATGACTGACCTTATTTTTGATATCTTGTTGATTTAGCAAAATACTCTTTTATTTTATTCTAAATTTAATGACTAAAAGTTAATTTTACCATTTTGTTCTTGAAAATTGGATCAATTTAGGCAAACAACCAAAATTATTAAAGATTATAGTCATCTTGCAGTCACTGTTTATATGTAGCATTCAATGTCATGTTGTTAATTTTCAGAAGATGCATATTGTGATGGAATTCGATCTTTGAACAAATAATCTTGTAAATCTTGTCCCCTAATAGTAAGAGTTTGTTATTGCCATGTTCGATGATTTTTTTTCCAAGCTTGTCACTTATGGGATTAAATGGTCTCGAATTCAGAAGCAGTGATGAAAAAAATTGGTTGGAAGAGCATTGTTATTGGGATTTGAGTTGGCTGAGTTAGAAGAAGTTGAATTTTCAAAATTGGAATTAGCAGGTAAAGCTAGTTTCTTTATCCTGGTAGGTTCGTGTCGTTGGTATAAGAGGAGATCTTTTTGTAGGTGGGTCAGCAATGGTCGTACATTAAGCAGATGACATTGGTTATCTCCTGAGTACATGTATTATTGTTTGGTGCAAACTTATCAACAATACATAAACAAACCAATATGGCAATATAAATTAAAATTTCAAAAACAAATAACTATAATACAACGAATCAACATAATCAGAAAATCCAACTACTTTTGGCAATATCAAAACTAAGTAATTTACACCTAATCTAGCTATCTTAACAATCTAAAATACACTAAAATATAAAATTAAATCTAACTAAACTAACTAAAACCAAACTAATGAACCAATGCTGACTAAACAAAATTTGAAAAAACAGAGTTTAATAAAAAACCTATAATGTAGGACAACAGGGGAAATAGAAGAGAGGGAAGAGAGGGGTTACAACAGCGCTGAAGGATAGGGAACTCACCTGGAGACTAGGACAGCGGCCGAATGAACAATGAACAATGATATATCACTCTTTAGATAAGCCACTAAGTGATGTTGAACCAGGGATGAAATTAATTTTTCACTTCTTTTGTTAGTCATGCTTTATGCTTATCGATTGAAAAGAAGTTTGTAATACATCTGGAACTTTGTTAGTTGGCTATAAAATGAATTTGCATTTTGGTTCAGGTCATCATTTGCTAATTACAATGCTTACTTTAATACTATCAGGTAGGTAAGCGTAAGGGTACAAAGGAGGCAAGGCTTCTCACCAAAGTACTTTGGACGAGGAGGATGCGTGTTCTCAGGCGATTGCTTCGTAAGTACAGGGAATCAAAGAAGATCAACAAGCACATGTACCATGATATGTACATGAAGGTGAAGGGTAATGTTTTCAAGAACAAGAGAGTTTTGATGGAGATCATCCACAAATCCAAGGAGAAGGCTAGAGAAAAGACTTTGTCTGATCAGTTCGAGGCCAAGCGCGCAAAGAACAAGGCAAACAGGGAAAGGAAATTTGCTCGAAGGGAGGAACGCCTCGCCCAAGTGAGTTCCATTCTCGGGTTTATAATCTCATAATCCTTGCACATGGGGATAATACTTAGAGATCTATAATTTGTACTCATTCTTCTTGTACATCAAGTTGACACGCTTCACTCCTCCAACTGTATAATTGGTTTTTTGATTTTGTGAGAATGTTGAAGTTCTGATTTTTTAGCTAATTATGTTGTGTCACTTAACTTTGTTTTGTGGATTTTGCAAATCCATCTTGTGTAGCAACTGCAATGAGTGCCATGCAAGGTAGTATTTGTCGTTTATCAATAAATAATTATACAAAAGAAAATTCTGTATTTATTCATGTATATCATTTAATTGAATCATTTACGTATGTGATATATTAGAGAATACATTAACTTGTTTGGTAGATACAATGAATTGAATTTATTTATTGAATTTTTTAGTTGAATTTTACTTATGTAATAGATGTGCTCAAAGAATAACGAACACGGTAAGAGGAAGAATTAGCTCGAGTGAAAGCTCAACAAGCCGTTGTAAACTCTTTTATAGCGCGCTTTGACAAGGAAAGAAACTTGACAATTAAAGGTACTCCTAAAAAGTCACCAAAAAAAAGGTACTCCTAAAATTGCTTATAATTTAATTATATATAGATCTACTTATTACATTTTACTTGTGTTATTGTTGATAAATGACAAATGTCCTGTTATTTGGTTTGATAAATTTGATTGTATATTGGCTGAGAAAAAAAGTAATGAATTGGTTGTTATTGATAGACAGTAGACGGTGCAAATATCCAAGTTTTAGAGGAGGTTTTGTCAATTTTTTTTACAGAAGTGCTAAGATGGTGATAACTTGTTACTTTAAGGACTCAAAATTATTTTGATTCATAAAGACACTAATTTATATTATACTTTTAACTTTTGGTTGAACTTCTATAAAAAATACTTGTAAAACTAATTAATGTACTCACTAATATTATTTTGTTTTAAAACAATTTTAGTTAAACGAAACATGTTTAAATTATGTATATTTTTATATATTATATAAATGTTGACTTGTTCAGTAAAGTAATTAATATATCAGTTAATTAAAAAAATAATTTGATAAATTATGCATGTAATTTGTATTAAAAAAATTATTACAAAATAAATATTTTGCTTTTATAACTAAAAAAAATGTTACAAAATCAAATTACATTTTCTAATAAAATTTTATGATAAGAAAAAATATATTGTAAAAAAATATTTTGAAAATCAAAATTTGTTATTACTTTTATAATAAATTATAAAAAAAGTTTGTTATAAAATATTACATTGAATTGTAACAGGACATACTTTAATGGCTCTTTTTTGTTGCAAATTCCTTGTGTTTTAAAATTTTGATTTTTTGTAACAATTTTTTTGTTACAAATATTACTTTTTCTTGTAGTGAATATTTTTTCCCTCCAAATATTACTGGCGAAGTTACCATCAAAAACTTAGATCTGTCAGTAATTATATAACTTTACGAATTTGACACTGTTATTGATAGTAAATCTACTGATAAATTCGTTGATTTTTTGAGACGCTAAATTCGATAATATTCAACACTTTTCTTATAATGTTGATCCGTGTCTTTGGACCGGATTTAGACCGGCTCTTGGATCGGAGTCACACCCAAAACAAGTTAAACGTTTATAGTGGTTAGGGTTTTAATGTTTTGTACAAATCAGAGCTTAGCTCTCACTACTGCCACCTATGTATAGGTTGTTTATTGGCGGTATTTAGGTTTTTATTTTGCCACCGAAGAGGTTGTTGCATTGAAATTTTGTACATGGTTCCTTGATAAATAGGTATATAGAGTGAGGTGTTAGTTACGTTTATTTGTGTATTGATTTCACATTTTTAGTAATATAAGACTTATATTTGCATATTTTGAGCTTAAATGGATCCAATTCAATAATTAATTTTTGTGCGGATTTAATTGATTTTCACAATTTTTGTAATACATCAAAGCTGTTGTTGATTATTTTCAATGAGTTTCTTGATATACAGTTGTTGGCACTTCATTATTTTAGGAAATTTGTGTTTATCTCGTAAGATTGTTTGAAAAAGACAAGATTTTTTAAGTAACGATTTTAATTAATCAAATAAAATGTCTTTTAAATTTCCGAATTTGAATAAAAAATTATATGGAATTACGTTGTTAGTATTGTAAGTGTGAGGAGTATTGAAATTAGTCCCACTTAAAGAAAACAAAAAAGAGTGAGAAGTTTATAAGATGAGAAGCTCATTAACTTACTATAAGGTTTTGAGTTGAATGTGGTGTCTTTTCATCTTATATTCTCTTGCTTTGTTCCTCCCCGGAATCTTCTCAATGATGGAAAACTCTCTACGGTATATACTAATAATAACCTATATATTATTTATTTATTTTTATTGTGATCTAAATTCCACTTAATTTGATTTTACTATATCTATAAAGGTTTGCATATGTGACGAGAGGTGACATTATACATATACCGAACTAAATTTGCGTATGCTTATGAAGATTATGTGATGAAGACAGTAGACATATTATAAAAATTACGAACCATTATTATAAAAAGATGATGTCAAATACATATAAGTTATGCCAACGAGTATTAGTTCATATGACATATTCCTTTTTCTTCACTTCAAAAATTTTAGGTTCAAATCTTATCATTTGTAATCAAATAGAAAAAATTTGGTAAGTATGTAAAAAATGTATAAGTATGTTGTGTGGTATCTAGAATTAAGAGTTGTCAAATTTATCTAAAATACTTAAAATTAGGAGTTATTCAACCCATTTAACAAAAGAAAACCCATATAAATTATAATGCCAGCAACCAACTTCGGTTGGTTTAGTGATTACCAACTTTAAAATATAAATATAAAAGATAATTGATATAAATATATATATATTAGGGTTTTATTTTCTTTTAAGCAAAACAAACCGGAGCCCAACCTCCACAATTTGGTACCAATATAATCAAATTTATAAAATTCAAAATTTAAATTTTTTTAAACAAAAATATTTACAAAGTGAATTAGTTAAATTTGTAATAATAATGATATGTTGTTGATTAATGAATTTTTTATACAAGACAAAATTTAAAATTTCAACACTTATTTTAGTCGATATATAAGTTGATCACTCGATCAACTCAAATTAATAAACTGATATTTTCTTTAAAAAAAAAAAGAGTGAATCATTTAATCCAATTATCCAAAACTAAATCAACACCTGTAAAATATTAAAAAAACTCTGAGAACTTTAATTTAAATATCTTGCAAAGTTAGCTTAGCCAAATTAAACTCTATGACATGGTGTTACATACATACTCACTATTAATGGTCTCAATTATTAGTAACTGGACCCTGTAGCAACATAATCACCGAAATTGTAGGCATTCGGTTTGCAAAGAAATGTGATTGGCATATATAGATAGATAGTTACTTTGTTAAATTAAAATTGTTGTGTGATTCATCGTTATATATATGATAACGATGATGTAATTGATAATTAAGTTTTTTCCACTGTAATTTGTTATATATACTAAGTGAGTGGGACAGCAATCACATTCATTGATGCTTAATTGAGTTTTGCAGTTCAGTGTGCAAAATAAATTTGTATAACAAGAGTGAAAATATATTTTACTTAAACCTGTTATTTTTTTTTTTGACTTCTTAATTATTATTTCTTTTGTTGATAGTCATCAAATATGTTCTTTTTTTTCTTTTATTTTTATTTTTTTGAAGCATTCATGGTGTGGCCTGATGCAAATTAAATAATAATGTTTCTCTCTTGTTGAAAAAATGTGTGAATGTCCATAGTCTATGTAGTTATATTGTCAATTTGGAACATTAAAAGACATTGGATTTTGAAGTTAAGCAAGAAAGATGATGCATGCATGAGAATTATATTTGAAAAGAGACAATTCAGAAAATGAAAGGGCCACCTGGGCTTTGTTAATTTGGTTGACACAATCTATCTCACATTATAGAATTTCATTGCAATAATAATAATAATAATAATAATTTTCTTGAAAACAAAGTGACAGAATTTCATCATTAGACGTATATATATACACCTATAGAGTTTTATTATAAGTATTTCAAAACCCTAAAAATATGCTTTAATTCTAATAGAATAGTTGGTGTCAAAGTTATATTCATATACTTTTTATTTATCGTTAAAATAAAAAAAAATTCAAATACTAGAAAAAAGGTATTTTTAATAAGCTTAGTTAGTAGTTATGAATCAAACATTAAAAATATTATTTCAAAATAAAAGTACCTAACCTATTTAAGTTGATCGAATAATTTTTATTCATTCAGTTAAATAATTGTTAAAAATTTAAATTAGATTTTATGTGAGTTAATATAAGGAATAAGTATTGTTTTGATCCCTAAAGTTTATGGTCAAAATTAAATTCGTCCATAATCTTATTTTTTATTTCAAATCGTCCCTAACATTGTATTTGATCCCTAAAGTTTATGGACGATTTTACCCTTATATCACAAGACAAAGAGAGAGAAGCAAGGTTGCTTATTCGTTTTTCACTTCTTCTGAGTCACATACAGAAAAAAGAGAAAAGCAAGCAGAGACTCATAGAGAGAGAGAAGGAGAGAAAAAAGTCTCGCCGTCGTCGACGCCCTCCCCCTCGACCTTGCCTCGTCGCGCCTTGGCTTCCCCCTCGCCCTTGCTTCACTGCGCCTTGCCCTCGTCTCGCCTTGCCTTGTCTCACTGCACCTGGACCTCGCCCTCGCCTCTTGTTCCTCGTTGTCGTCAGGAATGTGGTGGTGGTGGTCGTCGTGTTTCTCGCATTTCTAGCATCACTACTGTGCCTTCCTTCCCCTTTCCTTTCCTCCCTACTCTCCGCTATCCAAATTCACTGGCACCACCACCACGCAGCTCCACCGTCACTACCATCATAGATAAGTTAAGATTCAAGTTCTTAATTCCTATTCTTATTCATCACGATCCCTAATTTTTAAATTCATCACAAACCCTAATTTTCAAATTCATCACAAACTCTACAGTGGTTTCTGTCGAGACTGAAGGAGGTCGTCGCCGAGCTGTTCCCCTCCTTACATCGCTAATGCTACTGCAACCACCTTCTCTAATCTTTGTTCTTGTTTTTGTTATGTCCTTGTTTCTAAATTGCTATTGCTTTTTTATTTTCTGTTTTTTATTTTTTTAAATATAAATCTGTTGTTGTTATTGTTGGATTTGAAAAATAATTTTTGCTTTTGTTTTGATCTTATGTTGTTTCTGGATTGTTTCTGGATATTGTTGCTTTTTTTATTCTTATTATTTTTTTATTCTGAATTCGTAGTTGTTGTTGGATTTGAAGAATTTGATGTTGTTTATCACAATTTCTAATTTTCTAAGGATTTATAATGGTTGTTGTTGTTAATTGAATTTAAGAATTTGTAATTTTAAATTTTGTTAATGGAAGAAGAAGAATTTGTAGTTTTGAATTTTATTAATGGAAGAAGAAGTGAACTGATGGAAAAGGGGTATTTTTGTCATTTAAAAAATTATTAAAAAGAACGATTTTAATACCAAATAAAAACATTAGGAACGATTTTAAATCCAAAATAAAATTAGAGATGAATTTGATTTTGACCCTAAATCTTAAGGACCAAAATAGTACTTATCCATTAATATAATTTAGCCCTTAAAATTTGAAGTCGAATTTAATTTGATTATTAAAATTTTAATAGATTCAAATTGGACTCCATATTTTACAATCATAACTCACATTAACTCTTGAACTAATTTCCATTAACGACGTGTTAATTTGGTATATTAACTTGTTACTATTTAGATCACTCGTCCATGTTTCATGTGATCAAGATTTGTTAGAGTTTCAAAAGCTTAATTGTTACTCTTAAAGTCGCAAAATTTTCAAATTGAACTTATTATTATCGTTTTTACGAAAATATTAGGGAGTCAATCAAGTTTTTAGGAAGTTTAATAGATCTTAGTCATATGAAATGTAGACGATGAGTCCAAATTTTAATAAGTTAATGTATAAAATAAATACATCATTCACAAAAATCAGTTAAGAGATTAACATAAATTATTATTGTAAATTTTAATAATCAAATTAAGTCAATCATAATTTTAAAAATTAATTTAATAAATTTAATAATAAATTTTAGAAGTCAAATTAAATATTAATTCTATCTCACGTATATATCAGAGGAACAATCCACTCTTAAATTGAACTAAAAGAAGAGAAATAAATGAAATATCATTTCTATCAGTATTGTATGTTTGTGGCTAATTTAATTTTCTGGTACAATCATCTAATTAACTAATTATTAATTAAATAATAAATTGATGTATCAAGAGAATATTTAAGTATTATGATTGCTCTCTTGAGAGGTTGTTGGGGTGTTTCTTCCTTTGTGTGCTTCATGAACCTTACACGTTCACCTTTGATCTGCCCCCACAAGTACGAATTCCCAATAATTGAAGATGGTGATCGAGATTCTTATCACCTCTACCATTGTTCATTGATAATGCTATTGCTATTTGCTACCTTCTAGCTAGGGCTATATAGCTACCATACAAAAACTTATAGATCACATCTCTATATATATGTCTCATAATGTTATCCTTTTATTCGTATTAGATATGAGGATTGTATGTGTAATAATCTTCTATGTTTTGAGATAATTTTATAGTTAGAAGAGATAGAGATTGATACATATATAATAAGAATTTAATTTTGATGGGTTGTTAGTGTAAAATTGTTTTATATGTATATTCAATCAGATAATATTATATTAATAAAAATAATTATTTTTTATATTAATGATATAAATAATTATTTAAAAAAATAATTATAAATGTACAATTGTATAAAATATTTTATATTGTTAATACATTAAAATTAAATTCTATATAATAATAAAAAAAATATTTTTTACCTCTAACGTTTGTATTATTTTAGATATATTTTTAATATTTAATTTAATTTAATTTTATCTCTAATATTTTTAATTTATGTCAAAATTACATGCCATTAGACGTTAATTCTATCTAAAACATTAGTAACTACATTAAAAATATCCAAAAATAACTTTAACATAAATAAAAAATATTAAGAACAAAAACCAATAAATAAAAAATATAAAAAAATAAATTGAATAAAATTAAATATTAGGATATTTAAAAAAAATTACAAACATTAATAAAAAAATATACTTTTTGTACACTAAATTTTCAGAAAAGATTGGTATAATTAACTCTAGTTATTATTATTATTTCACTAATTTGTTATTAGATAGAAATTAAATAGGCTTCTATTCAACCATGTATTAAATAATTTTAGGTTTAATTACTTTGTTGGTCTCTATAGTTTCGTGAAATTTTTAATTAGGTCTCTATATTTTTTTTCTTTTTAATTGGGTTCCTGCACTAATTTTTTTTTTCAATTAAGTCCCTTTTAGTAGTAATTGACTTAATTCTATAGGGACTCAACTAAAAAAAAGAATTGGTATTGGGACCTAAATAAAAGAAAAAAAAGTGTAGGGACCCAATTAAAAAAAAATTGACGCAAGGACTCAACTAAAAGAAAAAAAAATATAAGGACCTAATTGAAAATTTCACAAAACTATAGGACCAACAGAATAATTAAACCATAACTTTATTAGATAGTATTAAAATTTATATGATCTAAAGATATGAAATTCGATCATTGTTGACCCAAAAAATTTTAGTATATGATAAATTAGTTTTTTAGTTGTTTACGGTATTTTCCAATCTAATAAATTAAAGACTAATTTATCATGAATTTAAACGTTATTTAAGAGTCTGTCGTTGATCAAAGAATTACTGCATGTACAAGACAAAATTTAAACCTCCAATACTTATTTAAATATATAAATGAAATGGCTACTCGATCAATTTAAGTTGATTCGCCCCGTCTAATTAGTTTAATCTAGAAAATAGAAGTCTTTTATATTATTGGAAAGTTTTTAAATATACTAATATAACAATATTTCAGTAATTTTTAATAATTAAAATCTAACAGTTAAAAATTATTGAAATATCAGTCTCTTGAAAATTGTTTTATATTATTTTAAGTTTGATACTATTCTATCTTACTCTCTCATATATATATGTGTGTATCCAAAAGATGTAGACTATATTACTTTTATTTTTGTGTGTGATTTTGGTTTCATGAGTACTTAAAGTGACTTCACTTATCACATGAACCTCTATCCGCTAGATGGGCCAAGCACCATGCATTACATAGAAAGACACTCTCTATTTCTTCTCCAAGACCCAACAAAAAAAACTTTATTTACTTTTTTTATATATAAAAATTCTATTCAAATATTTAATATTTAATTTTTTTTATTAATAATATAACTAATTTTATATAATTATTCAATTATATTTATTTTTATGAATAATTATTCATACGACTATTATGAAAGTAATTACTTTTACTTATCTACTATTTTTTTTTGGTGAGTTCTTATCTACTATTTAATTATATATATATATATATTAAATTAATCAAATTTTGTTAGATGATTATTTAAATAATTATTTTTATTAATATAATATATAACACAAAACAGTATATAAAGCAGTTATTTAAATGGTGGACGTAGTTTTTTTTAGTTTAATTTGTTTGAATCATTTTTGTTAAGTGGATTTACTTCTTTTAAAAATTTAAGTTCATAAAAAAATCTACATAAATAATTAGTCTAACCTCTTCTGTCTATTCTGCAGATTTATTATTGTTGTCGCTTCTGCTGTTGTCGAAATGAGAAGAAGAAAGAAAGAGAGATGAGAAAAGAGACAAACAAAACAGAATAAAAAAAATGACACGAGAGAGAATAGAAAAGAAGAGAAAGAAGATGACAACGCTGGTGACAGTAGAAGAAGTCATTGTTACTGTCGTCGAGTACAAGATGAAGATAGAGAGACACTAAACAGAAAATTATTATTTTTTTTTCTCGAGAATGTGAGTGAGTGACTGAATTGGATGATAATAAAAAAAAAAGTAGAGATAATAGCTATGACTGAGGATATTGGAAATATGAGGAGATTGGGCAAGAAGAAGAAGAAACTGGTGGATAACGAAAAAGAAGAAAGATGAGAATTTTAGTGATAAAAAAGGGAATTGAAAATTTTTTTTATTTAGTGATTGAGTTAGATGAAGAATAAGAAGAGATTAGGGTTTTTTTTTTAATTTGTTTAGTGACAGAATGACTAAACTAATTTATCAGATCCAACTTAGTGAGTGACTAAGTTGGATGTTGATGATAAAAAAAAAGAAGAGATTAGTATTTTTTTAATTATAAAAATTAAAATATGGATAATTTTGTAGTTATAATCATTGATGACTACTAACTTGCGTTTAATGTTAACGTCATCTAACTTAGACGATTGATCATTTTTATTAAAATTAATAATTTTTTAAAGATTATTTTGTTAATAACATCATTCGGATATTAATTTATCAGTGCTAAAATCTTTCGAGTATTATCAATTTGATAGTTTACTCTAAAAAAATTGTATATAGTGAATGCATAGTAGTGTTTGCTAAAACATAATATAAATAAAATGACAATATAAATACATTTTAAAAGCAACCAAAATTCATTTTTAAAACTATGGATTGGATAATATTTACTTAAAAAAAATGTGTAATTTTAGGAGCACACCGTTAAATTTGGAACATTTTAAAAGTTTATCTAGTTATATTTTAAATTTTGGCTAAAGCATTTAATTTTTTTTTTATACATATACATACACCTGCATACTATCACGTCCTATAGGCCAGGTGATTAGTGTTAGACACACTTTAAAATTGGAATTAGTGCACTCCAACATCCACCATCATATCATATCAAACCAATATATTATACATTTTTTGGTACAACCATACCATATTATATACAATTAAAATAAAATAAAATAAATACTACACATTTAACAAACATATCACTCAAAATTCAACATCTCAATCATGAATGGCTGCCAACCCTAAGTAGAAGCACAAAGTCAAAATTCATTGAAATTACTATAAAATAAACGAATTATAATCACATAAAATGAAAGTTAAACGTGATCTTGTCTTCAACTTTTTTTTGTTTTCTCTTTTTACCTTTCCGACTACATTAATTATTATTGCTTTGAAGAAATTATTTGTAATAAAATGGTGTCTTCTTACCTCATGCCAATGGTTGGTTACACTCAATTCTATCTCGTGTAGGCACCACCTAATAAGACTTTATTCACATGCTTCATATCCAACATATCGGGAACATGTTACTAATCATCACTACTTATTATTACTTTTGATGACGTCATATAAAACATATTAAAATGATTTATTTTGCAAAAAATAAAGTTTAATTTAATTTAATTTAATTTAATGTATTAATATAGCGCAAAAATTCGGTTGTACAAAATTACGAATAACATAACTAAATTTATCAAAATAATAAATATTTAATTTTTTATTTAAGTTTCGAATTCAATTCTTAGATAATAATAATAATAATAATAATAATAATAATAATAATAATAATAATAATAATAATAATAATAATTTTATTTTTTAACCTTTAATAAGTCAAATCAAATGAGTCAAGTAGTATCTTGGGAGGAGGCTAAAATTTTGACTTATGATTTGAGTATTTAAGTCAATTAATAAATATAAAAAAAATTATTTGTGTTCATGTTATGATACATAATTGAATATTTTTTATATTAATAATATATTGGTATTGAAATCAAAGATAAGAAAAAGAAAGTTAAAGCTAAGGATGCATGCACTGATGTATATAATAGCATATCGTTTCTTCTCGTGGATGCAATTAAAGCATTAAAAAAAGTTGACGTGTTAATATGTTATGGGAAAATATCTGAGAATGAAACTTTCTACGTTGCTTCATGGTATTCAATAATATATATGCACATGCAAAAAATGATGTTATTTTTTTCATTTTAAAAGTAAAGACAGGCTTTTACTAGGTCTTACCATAATTGAAATCATTATATTGTTCTTCATGTGTCATTGTAAATGCAAAAGATTCTGTATATGAATCTTGTAGATAGAATCTGATGACCTCATCATTCAACTTCAGTTCAACTCGCATATCATTGAATTTTGAATCGATTAGAATTTTTCAACCTAATTTCATACCTGGTAGGCGGTGTAATAAGCCCATTTATTGTATTATATAATAATATTTTAATTAAAGTTTGGAAAGATTTTGGAGAAAATCGCATCAATTGGTTAACCAAATTTTTTAATAAAATTTTAAAATAAAGTCAAAGAATATGTCAGATAAGTAGAGAAAGAGTATCTTAGTACTTATCTACAATAATAAGAGAGATATACAAAGTTGCGAAAATTATAGAGGAATCAAGTTCATAAGCCATACAATAAAGTTATAGAAAAATGTGATAGAGTGGAGGCTGAGACAAGAGACACAAGTAACAGAGAACTAACTTGATTTTATGTCAGACAGATTCACCACTGAAGCGATATATCTATTAAAAAGAATGATGGAGAAGTATCGTAGTAGTAAAATAGATATACATATGGTGTTTATTGATTTGAAAAAAAAAGTGTATGATAGGGTGCCAAGAGAGGTCTTATGGAAGGTTTTGGAAAGGAAGATAATAAGGATCAGATATTTTTGTACAGTTAAAGGTATGTATGATGGAGCTACAACTAGTATGAAGATTCAAGGTGGTGTGACATACAGAAGAATTTTCTATTGGTACAGGATTACACCAGATATCATTCTTAAGTCCATACATTTTCACATTAGTCTTGGAAGTACTGATAGAACATATTCAAGAGCCTGTGCTATGGTGCTTATTATTTGCCGATGATATCGTCTTTATAGGAGAGTCAAGGGAAGACATAAATAAGAAGTTGGATTATGGAGAGAAGCTCTAAAAGTGTATGGTTTGCGCAAAGTCGTAGCAAGACAAAATATATGGAATGTATGTTCGGCCGCTGAAGGAAAAACTCTAATATAGAGGTGAAGATTGAAGAAAACATCCTACGAAAAGTTAAAAGTTTTAAGTATCTTAGGTGCATCATACAGGATAATGAAGAGATTGAACAGAATGTAAATCATAGGATCCAACTAGGTTGCTCAAAATGGCGGAGTGCATCTGGTTTTATATGTAACAAAAAAGTATCTTTAAAACTTAAAGGTAAATTTTATCGCATTGCTATCAGATCGGCTATGCTTTATATGGTACAGAGTGTTGGACGACTAAAGGGAAGCACAAACATAAGTTAAGTGTGGTAGAGATGAAGATGTTGAGATGGATGAGTGGTAATATGCGATTGGATAGAATAAGAAACGAAGATATAAGAGAGAGAGTTGGAGTAGCACCTATTGTGAAAAAGATGGTATAGAATCACGTCTCAAGTGGTTTGGACATGTAAAAAGAAGACCGACAGAACACCTAATCAAGAGGGTAGATGAGATGGAAGGTGGATACAGGGTGAAAGACAGAGGAAGATTTAGGAAGGCCATCCACAAGATGGTCAAACGATATTTACATATAAACGGTCTCTTTGTAGACATGATAAATGACAGAACTCAATGACGTCATTTGATTCATGTAGCCAATCCCACTTAATGGGATAATATTTTGTTGTTGTATTACATTAAAAAAACGTATTTTATATAATATATACTAACTTTATAAAATGTTGTTAGTATGTCAGTCTAATTGATTGTAATTAAAAAAAGTAAACTACCATTTGTACCCACAAAAGTTGAAAACACTGACATATCTACCCATAGAAAAAGGAAATTATCATTTGTATCCATGAAATATGGGTTCCGCACAACAAAAATATCCAAACACTAAAAAATTACCTGAAATTCCTAAATTACCCTTATCTTCACCACCATACCACCTCCTTCACCTAATCACCTTTCTAATCCTAACCCTCTTCACCCTGCTACCACCCCTCTTTCCCTTTCTAATCTTAAATCCCACCACCACCTCCTTCACCCACCACCACCCCTCAAGCTCTTCACTCAATGGTGGCTCCCGTTACCCCCGCAACCGTCACCGGAATCCTCGCCCTCGTTTACAGATTTATCGGAGAATCCAGCTAGTTCCTCCAGCTCACCGCCATCTACTTTGCCAAGGCCGGATTCGCCACCTGCGCCATTGACCAACAGGGCCATGGCTTCTCCGACGACCTCATCACCCACATCCCTGACGTCAACCCCGTCGTCGACAACTGCATCGCCTTCTTCGACAAATTCCGCTCTGAATCGAGCGTGAGCTCTGATTATGGTGTTGTCCTCTTCGGGGGTGAAGGCCTGATGCTCCACCTGCGGGGAGACACGATCGGACCCTGCAAAAAATGGGTTGGTTCATGAACGTGTAATAAAGAACAAAGAAAAAGGAAATCAGGGGAGAGGTAGATATAACAACGGCAGGGATCAGGTAACGACGGTGGTGGTTCTACGACGCGGAAAGAGGTGAAGAGGATTGACTATGGCGGCGATAAGGTAGCGTGAAGAGGAGGGTCTCTGACGCAGTAGGCTCTGGTTCGAGGCCGATGGTGATGGTGGCGAGGAGAAGCTGGCGCAGTGCTCCTGGATTCGGCGTAGGTCTGCGACGTTGCTGGCGGAGAAGGGGTGAACAGTGATGAGGAGGGTGATACGGTAGCATGTGGTTGATATTGAAATTGGGTGGCTGAGAAAATTGAGAGAGAGAGAGAGAGAGAGAGAGAGAGAGAGAAAAGAGGGAGGAGATGATAGTGGTGGAGAAAAGGGTAGTTTAGGAATTTTATTTAATTTTTTAGGGTTTGGATAATTTTGCTTGCAAAAACTATTTTTTATGAATACAAATAGTAATTTTCTTTTTCTATAGATAGATATGTTAACGTTTTCAACTTTTATGAGTACAAATGGTAGTTTACTCAATTAAAAATGTTAAATGACCTGAAATTCGTTAAATTTAATTTATTTAACTCGCTAAAAAAAGATTGGACTTGAAAATTCAGCCTGCTAATAAAAAATGCATGCCAAAGCTGCCCTGCTTAACTCGCAGAATTTGGCAGGAAAGGGGCCAACGGACGCCTGCTTTTTTTTATTATTATTATTTAAAAACCAAAAATCAAGTTTTTTAAACTTTTAAATCAAAATATTTATAGACTTACATATTTTATCGAATATTTTTACAATTAATTGATTATAAAATTATAGATTTTATTTTTATTTTAATTAATTTGTTATAACTTTTTTAAAATAAAAATGTAGTAGCCCACCAACTAAGCGGACGAGGCTAGAGATTTTTAACTGCGAATAGGATTTTTTGTTATGAATTTAAATTTACAACAACCTTATTAGATTGGAATTTACCCTCGTGGTGAACTAAAAGAACATGGATAAATTTTTTATAGTCTTTTCATACAACTAAAGATCATTTAAATTTAATAAATATGAGATCAGTTATATATGACTATATCTTAAAAGATTATTTATTTTGTTAAAAATTTAAAAGTATTATCATATTTTTAAATTTAAATTCGATGTTATTCTTTGTGTGCGTTATTCTCTAGGTTTTATTTTGTTATGAATTTAACCTTTAAATTATTAACATTTTAATTAATTAAATATTGAAAGTCAAACTTATAACATACTCATACCTTATTATTTTAACCCAAAAAGGGAACTGAGGGGATGTTCATACAAGATCATCCTGATAACTATAATTTAAAAATTAAGTAAATTTAATTAGTTTAATTTTGATGTTATGAGAGTGTTTATACAGTCGTATAATTATATTTATTTTTTTAGATGGTTATTCACGCTATTAATATAAAAAATAATTATTTTTACCATAACTTAAAAGAATAACTTCTCCATTTATTTATTTTGGTTCTAGAAGCTTTGACTAAAGTCAAGAAAAATAGAGGAGAGATGGACAGACTGTGATAAATAACTACTCTTAGCACAAAACCAACAAAAACAAGTGCCAGAATTGAATTAAATGAAAAACAAGCTAATAAGTTACCAAAATTAATAAAAATAAAAAACTTTTTTCCCTGCCTTTAAATAAAAAGTCTTATCCTCTCTTTACTAATTGTTTCTCTAAATGGTAACAAGTTAATTAACCATAGTACACACACTACACAGGTTGATGAAATTTTTAACTTGTTTGAGAAAGAGAATATTAAAAAGGGTGATGAATAGATTTGGATAAGGGATATTGGTGCTGGTTGGCAACAATAATAGACCCACTTTTTTCATAATGGAAATATGAATATACATTAGTATGGTTATTGCATTGGGAATAATTCACACTATATAGTACCACATATTTATATAACATCAAAAAGAACAAACTCCAAATTTCACGCAGTAAAGTGTCACACACAGATTAACCAAAAACCTAGTCCTATGGATTCGAGTATACATATGTTGCTGTTTATACCTATGTTTCACTTGAATAAAAGGGACATGGAAACAGGAAATTTGTGACTATGTTAGTCACTAGTATCTTACCTTTTTTTCTCACTAATTAAATGTTGCCAAAGAAAAAGTAATGACTATAAAAGAAAAATTGTAGGAAAGAGAGGGTACTACAGCATTTTTGTTATGAGTGTAAAGTGATGTAGTAGCTTAATACACTTTCCTCGCTCATATATGGTTACATATTTGAAGCATCAAGTAGTTTGCAATAAAAAAATTTAAGTTTAATTACTCTGTTAGTTTCTATAGTTTTGTAAAATTTTCAATTAGGTCTTTATACTTTTTTTTCTATTTAATTGGGTCCCTACACTAAAATTTTTTTTTCAATTAAGTCCTTCTTAGTAGTAATTGGCTTAATTTTATAGAGATTCAATTAAAAAAAATTGGTATAGAGACCTAAATAAAAGGAAAAAAAAGTGTCGAGACCCAATTAAAAAAAATTGGTGCAAAGACTCAATTATAAAAAAAATATAGAGACCTAATTAAAAATTTTGAAAAACTATAAAGACCAATACAATAATTAAACCAAAAATTTATTCGAATGTTTCAAAGAATAAAAAATACACAATAAACAAAGTACGAAACAAATATTCAAATTAGGGTAAAATACAAATTACTTTTCTAAATTTTGAATTATATGCAATTAAGTTTCATCAAAAAGTATAATTATATTTTGTTAGGTAAATCCAATTTTAAACTTCATCACGATCCAAAAAAGTATGGAACGCAAGTTAGGTACCAGAGATAAAAGGAAGGAATGAATTGTAATATGCAAAACAGAAGCTAGCAGAGATGAATCTGTTAAGGGTGTATATGGTCCGGTCTAAACTCGAAAATTTGGTTTAGATTCGAATATTTTGGGAGCTAATTTAGTGTGATTTTACTGAATCTAAAGTTAGATAAAAATTTTAAAATAGACTCAGTCATTATTTATGATCGGGTTAAGCCGAATCTGACTTCTCACAATTCATGTGCATCCTAATATTACATTTAAAAGGGAGACTGGGACTGAAAGATGAAGACTGAAAAACTGAGACTGAATTAAGTCTCTATATTGTGTAAAATCTACTGGACTGAATTATAATTTAGTATTATGTTTAATTTAAAATAAATATGAAAATTGGAGGATAAATTTGAAATTTGAAAAGTTAAATTAAGATATTTTGAGAATAAATATTTTTAAAGTTTTAGTCTTTTGTTTCTAAAATTTTAGTCTCTTATATTCTCACTTTTTAAAGATACTGAAAGGACTGAAATTTTAGAAATAAAGACTGAAATTTTAGCTTCAGTCTCAAGCTACCAAACACAATATTGAGTCTCAATCCTTCAATTTCAGTCTCAGTTTTTCTAACCAAATGCTACCTAAAGGAATAAAAAAAGGTGTATATAATTTAAATTAATTCTGATATATATTATGTTATATTAATTATAAATTTATTATTTTATTTTTAATCATACTTGTTGAATTAAAAAATAGATCAAAGAAGCATGAAATTAGAATTTATGAACAGATTCAAGTTTAAATATGGATATTAACTTCTTGGTAACAAGTATGTTTTTTTCTTTTTTGTAAGTTTATCATAATTTTTTAACATAAAGTTTTTCAAGATCCGGATTTTACCGGTTAAGATTTGGATTTAGTGTGATCCAAAAGTAGTAAAATTTTATCAGATCTAAGACTGGATAAAGGTCTCAAAAATAGACCTAATTATTATTTAAGATCAAATCTGAATCAAGACGAACCTAACTTCATCCATCTTATATACACCCCTAGAATTTGTTAAAAAAAAAAGAATTGATTATGCTTTGAAGTCTTAGTTACAATAGAGTAGAAGTGTACAACTTATATATGGAAGAAACTAACTATACATAACTAACTGAATACAAGACTATTATAACTAACTAAACGTAATTACAAAACAGACATGGTGAAGGGAGAGTTCTTGGATTTCTTGCTGACTAAGTCAACACATCCTTCTTAGTCTTATACTCAACAATAAAGCCCGCATAATTACAAAACAGACATGGTGAAGGGAGAGTTCTTGGATTTCTTGCTGACTAAGTCAACACATCCTTCTTAGTCTTATACTCAACAATAAAGCCCACACTTCATGTGATTTGAAACTTTTATAATATTTTACGGCACAAAATTTTATGCTATAGTTATAAATCAAAGATATAAACTATTACGATACCTAAAAACAAATATATATACATAGTTTTTGAAAAATATGATATATTAGGAGTCCGAAAAAAAAAGACAACAAAGAATTACATCACACTCGAACGTCGATAATATATGAAAACAATAAAAATATATATATGATTCAAAAGGAGATACATAACAAATACTAGTCCCGATCTGCAACGACAAGGTCGACTAGTAAATATAATACATCACAGAAAGATACAAAATACAACCTGTTTTTTCAAAGGCAATCTCTAAGAGAGACATACAGTTACAATATACAAAAGTGGAGAATAACATCTAAATACACAATGAAAACCCAAAAGACAATCTTCGCTTCCGGAAAGAAACCAGCACGCTCAACAGGGTGCGTCGCATCCTGTATCTATAAAATTAAGAATTTTCACAACGGATGAGAACATCATCCTTTTGGGTTCTCAATAGGATAATAATTCCGAATAGAGATAATATAAAAAGATATGAACTTTCTAGGCAATCCTAAACTCCAGTCATTCAAGGTTCAAGTCTAGGGTCCTTTCTAAACCAAACAGAAAAAATCAAACTAAGTCTCAGTCCATTCGATCTTATCAGTCTTAAACAGTTATCATTAATAATACTCAATCTCAATCTTAATGGTATCTAAGTATCATCATTATTCTATCTATCAGTGTTCTCAATCTCATAAGTCTGATAAAATTTCATTAGTCTCAATAGTCTCAATTATATAGAAATATCATATTTTTGCTCTTCTCGATATTTAGTCTTAATTTGGAGTAAGTGGGCAAACCACTGCATCTACCTACAAAGTCTCAAATGTCTCAAACTCAAGCCGGAGCAAGTGGGGTGAACCACTATATCAACTTAGAAAATCTCAATCTCAATCAAATTCATCTTTCCATCATTCAATTATATCAATACATCACATCGGTAACAACCCTTAACATCACCATCGCCAACATAAAGGATCTCTCAATTATGCAAATACAGACAAGACAATACAAGGAATACAGAGATAAGGAGAATATATACAGTAATTAGATCAAATAGCATATAGGTACAATTAATCAAGAAGACAAACCAAATACAAGATGCACACCAAAATAGTACACACAAATACAAATGATGCATACTTGTGTTCTATGGCCAATGAGCTCATCTGTCGGTTATACAGCAAAAGCAGACATGTCTGGTAGCTAACCCGAACATTGTCTATCTGTTGCGCATTAATATCTCAGCATATCAGCTGGCCGTTAGAGGGAATATGTTTCCTGTCACCATTAGAGGAAATACGTGCCATGTTACCATTAGAGGGAATACGTGTCCTATCACCATTAGAGAGAGAATAATGCCCTGTTACCATGCAACCAAAGAGAATCACAAACAAACAGGAGTAACCGCCGTCCTTATTCTGGCATAACTCGGCTCAGTGCGCAAGCGAGATTCACCACCGTCCTTGCCACGAGTAAACATCAGTTCACAGTAAAGTCTTTAATCAGTTTTTGAAATCATTAAGTTCATTAACCACATTCTCATACAGTTTACCAACTTATTTACCTCGTGAGCAGGACAACGCTACCATCTTCACCATATGCAGGACAAAGCCACCATCCCCACAAAGCAATAATGCACTAGACAAGTGGGATGATACCGCTGTCCTCGCCAATCCGATCACTCAGACCACAATTCATCATTATCATTTACTTAAATTAGTTTCATAAGTCGGTATGTTCTTTAACCCCAATTTGTTGTAAACTTATCACATTCAAACTCACTAACTCCCAATTCTTTTATCAATTGACAAATTTATTAATTTGTGAGTGGGATAATACCACTATCCTCACTACGGGCGGAATAAAACTACCATCTCCGCAACTATGTCATCCAGTTTAACTAAGCATTTATCCGAGAATAATTCAATTTAATTCATTCCATATTCTTACACTCATTCCAGAGCCCAAAAATAAGTTTTTGGACCTTAATTAGGAGTTACGGAAGTTTATAAGCTTGCCAGAAAGGTCAAACAGTTAAAAATAGAATTTAAGTGTGAAAACAAGGCTTGTGCGTATGCACAACTTACAAAATTTCTGGGTAAGCGTACACATACCCCTCGTGTGTATGTACGAGCATTTTCATCCATTTTGTTCCGTGCGTGGGTACCATTGTGTGCTTGGGCATACATACCAGAAATCCTAGTTTTCTGCATAATCTTAAAATTAAGATTTTTACACCGTTTTTCATTCATTCATAACTTCCTTTATAAAATTTCAATTTCTTCTATTCTTAAACCATTTTAAAGTTTGTTTAACTAACATCAATTCAAGCTAAGTTTGACACAAATCCAAGTTCCGAACATCAAGTTATGACGTGTCGAAATTGATCAAAAACTCATTTTTACCAAATTCACCAAATTACCAAGTTTCACCAAAACTCCATTATATTCCTTTTCAAACCATTCCAAAGTCTTATCTATACACTTCAACACTCATTCAATCACCTTATATCCATTCCACACCTAATCAAGTAAGTTTCAACAGACCCATTTTGATTCCATAAGTTTTTTTTCAACAAACACATTTTCAATCATACTACTATATCATCATTAGTTCAATCATCAACTCAATCATGGCAATCCATCACTTGCCGTAATTTACCTTATAGGAGATATCTCATTCTATCTCGGCCTCCGACCCAATTTTTGCACCAATTGCCATTATAGACAATCATACCATATCAAGTCAATTATACATATCCAATATTATTCATCAAACACTAATTTCACATAATCAATTCAATTCACCAAAAATAACAACTAATCAACACAACATCAACCAAATTTCATTTAATCCTATTTTAAGAAGAACTAATCTAGAGATTCACATAATCTTACAATATACCTACTTGAAACTAAAATTTATACCTCTTAAACGGCGGTTCTAAATTTTCAAATCTTTTCCGGCTCAAAGTCCACCAATATCACACCAATTGGATCCTGCACTCAATTCTTAAATTAGTTTCATAAGTCGGTATGTTCTTTAACTCCAATTCTTTGTAAACTTATCACATTCAAACTCACTAACCTCCACTTCTTTTATCAATTGATAAAATCATTAATAAAAATTAATTTAAGAGTATATTATATTTATCTCTTTAATCAAAAATCTAATCTTTCTTTTTAAATATTTTATTAATTAATTCTTCTTAATAGTTTTAATAAAGGTAAGTATTTTTTTAATAATTAAAATTTTTAATGGTTTTTTAAGATATTTTTTGAATTAAAATATAAATTTAAAAAAATGATATTTTTATTTTTCACAATTTGATAATATTAAGGGAATTCAAATGATACCTTTTGAAATGTTAAGCATAAAGTGCACATGAACAAAAATTTCGGGGAGATTAGTAATATTTTATCCGTAAAATAATATAATAGTTTAGTTATTTTATTAATTTTTATATGTTTATCAAATTTGTAATTAGGTTTTTATATTTTTTTAATTAAGTTTCTACAATATTGTTTTTGTAATTAACAAAATATTTTTTTATAAATTAAAAATACTCACAACTAAAAACCTAATTAAAATTTTTACCATACTTTTTAGGAGGAATATTTCATTAATTTTAACATTTTTTATACGAAATAATCTAATTACAAAATTAAAAGTAAACTAGAGATCAAATTAAAAGAAAAAATATAAAAATTTAAATGTAAATTTGATAAAACTGTAGATTATGAGTTAATACTCAAAATGACCCCTGAAATTTGATTCCGATTCAATTTAGCTCTTCCATTTTCAATTGACTCAAATTTTACTCTGAAACTTTGAAACGTGACTCAAACTAGCTCTTCCATCCATTTCTGTCACCGGAGCAATGACGTGTCATGTTTAATTGACACCTGACACCGATTAGACGATGTCGTTTTACTGTTCCCACCAATTCACTGTTTTTTCATCACATAAAACTCAATTGATTCTTCTTCTTATTGCTCCTCTCGTATACGCTTTGGAATTGGAGAACCAATGTCGTCACTGTATGCCAAGTTAGAAGCTGTTCTCACCTGCTTCATTTGTCCCTAGTGAAGACGAAGAACCTGCGAAAAACTATTTGTGCAAGAACAAATTAGTAACAAAATCATGACTCTCAATCCTTAATGCTCCGTTTTTATATTTTTTGTTGGTTGAGGTTTGTTGATCATTATTTTTTGTTTTTTTATCAATAAGTTAATCAGAAACTTGGGTTTATTATGATAGTTAATAGCGTTAGGATACTAGAGTTTAAATTTTTTTTCATTGTATTTGCGCTATGATCAATTGTAAGTGATGTGTTGGGTATATAGATGTTAGTAGCAATATATTTGATAGTTTTGGAGTTTTTGATTTGGTTGCTTGCATTTTTCTGTTTTTCAATTTATGAGAAGTTGGGTTTAATGGAGGATTTAAGTTGGATGTTAGTAGCAACATATTTTTTTGCTTTTAATTTGGTTGCTAGCATTTTTTTTGTTTTGGTTTGAAGAAACTTAATTATGATTGATGATACTCTAGCTATTGCTGCTTGAATGTTATGATTAACTACTATGAATTTTAGTTAATATGTTTAATTTTGTTTTGGTTTAATTATTTTGATATATTACAGTAGTTAATCTGTTGCAATGATTAATATGTATAACTTTTAAGTTAACTTATTTATATGTAATTTGCATATTTTATTTTTTATTTTAGAAATACAGCTTCCACAATAGACATGGTTCATCATTTTATTATATATATATATATATATATATATATATATATATATATATGACTTTACATGTTATCTCATATTTCAATTATCACTTTCTCTTTCATAGACAATAACCTATACATACAAGTCCAAACAGAATAATAATGATAGGCAGAACAATATTTCATATTCTGAAAATTCGAATTTCAGTTTCAACTACATTAATCTTTCATCTCATATTGATCTTTAAATGCTCTTCGTTGATTTGAGTTTTATTTTTTCCAACCATGCCATTATTTTCACTTACATCTGTTTATACAGATAAACCACACCATATCTTTTCAACTGTCTAAAATACTTAAAAAAAAAAACAAAAAAAATGAGAGGAAGAACAATACAAAACTAAGAAGGTATTTAGTAAAAAAAATGTATAATCAAGTATCGAGTATTCAAGCAACTCACATTATAATTAGAGCATCCATAAAATAGTCTTTTGGGTTCACGTCTATACCAGACCAGCAAAAAACGGGTCGTATCCCATAGCCACACTAACGCGGAACCTTCCCACCTCTGTCATGATCTACATTTCTCACCTAATTGCCATGCAAACGAGATCTACTCAAATTTTGGGAAGTTTTGCTACTACTCCTCAACATCCTCCCTAATTCACCAAAAAGGGGTTCAATTTGGGGCTAGCTTTTTATGTTCAAATCCCAAATTCCAAATGGTTATACCTATAAAAATTTCGCCACGTCATAATATAACAGTTAAAAGTGTCAGGTGTCAATTAAATGTGACACGTTATTATTCCAGTGATGAAAGTAAATAAAAGAGCCAGTTTGAGACAAATCTCAAAATTTTAAAATATAATTTGAATCAATTAAAAATTGAAGAGCTAAATTGAGTCTAAGATAAAAGTAGAATAATCAAACCTAAAATAATTATACCTTAATCCCAAAAACTAACTAAAAGATTGTAACTTTAACAGTACACTTAGAAAAGTTAATATATAAAAACAAAAACAAAGCTAACACAACTACTCTCAACTCTCAAGCGATTTCAAACTTATAATAATAATAATAATAATAATAAAGCGTCTCTTTTATGAACAACACATATATAGCATATTCTCCATCAATCTTGACCTGCTTATACACCGTTCATTTGAATCCTAATTTTTTCATAATCAGCATATTCTTGCAAACAATTACTCGTAGGTAGCTTTATACCACACATGTTAAGATCCGAACCTCAAAATGTGATTCATTATACGCATCTAAAAAGCCCCCCTATATGTAGCTAGTAATTAGCTATTTTTAATGCAATATAATTATTCTAAATTTTATGGACTCAAGAAAAATAACATTGCCATGACACAAACTTTTTTTTTTTGGTGACGACAAACTTTAATTTATTGGGAGATCGGAGATGCAACTTGATTTTAAATTAAAAAAAATACTCGTATACTCTTAAATTTATTAAATATGTTTATTCTAAAAATATTTATTATTGTAATTATTTAATTTTATTTACTTTGAATAAAATTTGTATTATTAAAAAAAGAGTGATTTGATTATGAATTTTTAAATGATATATATGTATTAATAATGTGTTCTAAAAATATATAAATATTTCTTAATTATTAAATCTCCTTTAAATTGAATATAAAAAATACTATATATCTATGAAAAATTAATTATTAAATTAATTACTATATATTCATATATTATACATTTTTATATATATTTTATACAAGTATTATTTAATTTAATTATTGATACTCGGTTGTATATATGTAATATAATTGATTAAATATTTATGTTGTAGAAGTGGGCAGTGCATTACAGTGAACCTTGCACAAAATTTGGTGTGTGGAAGATGTTAAAGCTTTATTATTAGGGTAGAGTTGTGGCCCTTTTTCCCACCCATTGTGGTTGTGGAAATATTTGTAATTGAAATTTAATTTTGATGTACTGATAGTATAAAATATTTTATATAATTGTATTAGTATATTCGTTTTTTTATATGAGTATTTATATAATTAATATAAAATATTATTATTTTTATTAATATAATATTACATAATTAAATATATATATAAAATTAATTTATATTAATAGTATATCAAAATTAAATTATTTGTAAGCGATATCCAAACGTCTTTTGTGTTAAAGAAACCCAAAAAGAAAGAAAAATTAAAATGAACACGAATAGGGACATGGTGGCTCCCGGGACCCCAGGACCAGGTCTATTATAGAGACACATAATAATTATAGCAAGAAAACTCCAATTTTGTCTCCATGAAAAATCTCAAGGACCAACTAGTCCATTAGAATTGGAAAGAGCTAAATTTGTGTTTTGTGAAATAATTTTATTTAACCCAAAAAAATAAATATATTAATTGTTTAATACATATACAAATTTTACATAAAAATAAATATATTAATATTGTTTAGTACATATACAAATTTTACATAAAATAATTTAACTTATCACATGTTTTCTAATAGTAAAATATAAATTTAAATTTGAGAAATGAATTTATCCTTAGAGTATTTATAAGTTATATTAGGGATGAATTGGGAGTAATTAATTTTTATTATGAAGTGAAATGTTTAATCTAAATGTATTTTAAATAATTAATTTGCCCTTTTTTTGTCACAATTTTATTTTATTTTTATCTTGATAGAAAAGTTTGCTTAGAACTCAACCCATGATTTTTCTATTGAGCTAAACTTTAATTTCTCTCGTCAATTAGTTTTCTAATTGTGCTTTTCATGCATCTAATATAATAATCAATGCAATATTCAAATAGAGTTACGAATCAAGTTAAGCCTCTCAATTTCATAGGCTTTGTCTACCCAAAAAAATTCATAGGCTTTATTACCGCTAATAATTTAATGATCAGTATAACCCAATTTAAATTGGTTAAATATTCAACTAACTTATTTACTTAAACAAATATTATCGGCTAAATTTAAATTTAATCATATATAAAATAATTTATTAATTAATAATAAATTTTTAAATAAAATTTTTTATATATACACTAATTAATTTTAATTTGTGGAATTAGAAAATATCGTAAAACAGAATTAGTGATCAACATGATTTTTGGGGAAGCAAAGCATATCGTCATTGAGAAAGCAAAAGAGAAATGGGAATTGAAAGAGGTAGCTAGGAACCATAAAATTAAAATAATTGGATTGTGCAAAGTTACATCATTATTCGATCGGCGCACTAAAAAATCTTCTCTTTTATTTTGATTTGTGGCTGACTGCACCATTAATTATTGATTTAATAATTTGTTTAGGGACGATAAAGAAAAAACGCACACAATTCATATTTATTAATATTTAGTAATTAATTAAAGAGCAATGAAATTCATGTTCCATGTAAATCTTGGTGGCTGGCTAATGCTGTGGATGATAGAGATGGCTAAATCTATTAATGGGTCAACTCTTCTGTCGACTTGCGTGTCTCATCATGTTGAGTAGTTAATTAAAAAACATGGGTTGAAATTATAACATTTTACTGTGGGTTAATTAACAACCTAATAAGGGTTATCATGTCAAATTACCTAAAATAAATAAAAAAGCATAAGTTGCATTGGTTGGTTAAATTTAATCTAATTAATTTTTAATTCTTAAAGAATAGTTGATAAATTAAATACCAGGAAACAATAAAAAAAAGCAGTCAATAACTTGTCAATTTATTTATTTTTTATTTCTAATATATATATATACACACACGTAAACCTTCTATGACTTTTGTTAAGCGTAAACCTTCTTCTCTGCTTGCATTTTCCTCTTCCTCCTCCTCCTCCTTCTCCTCCTCGTCCTCATTCTTTGCTCGCATTATAGGCTTTGTCGTTCTCATCTACTCGCATTTTCTTTCTTGTTTTTCTTCTTCTTCTCTACTCGCATTCTTCGTTATGGATCTGGATTGACTTCACTGTAATAAGCTTCGTCGTTTTTTTTTTCTTTGTTTTCTTCTTCGATTTGGACTTTTGAATTGAAACAATGAATGAATCAACTTCAAATCAGTTGAATCAGAGCGATTTTGATTATTAAATTTTGAATCGAATTCAATGGAATGCAATTGCTAATTTTATTTGAATTGATAATATCTAAATTGTAGATAGAGGTGTTTTGAATTTGATTTTGTATAATGGATTATATTTCGTTCATTGAGTACTACATAATTGTTTCATCGTGAGTATGTGTTTCGGTTCATCATGCAGAAAGCTGTTTGAATTTGATTTTATATAATAAATTATGTTTTGTTCACTCAGTACTATAGAATTGTTTCACCATAATGATGTTTTCGGTTCATTATGCAGAAAGCTGTTTGAATTTGAATTTATATAATGGATTATGTTTCGTTCACTCAGTACTATACAATTGTTTCACCATGAGTACTGTGTTCGGTTCATTATGCAGAAAGTTGTTTGAATTTGATTTTATATAATGTATTATGTTTCGTTCATTTAGTACTATATAATTGTTTCACCATGAGTACGTGGTTCGGTTCATTATGCAGAAACTATTTGAATTTGATTTTATATAATGTATTATGTTTCATTCACTCAGTACTATAGAATTGTTTCACCATAATGACATGTTTGGTTTATTTCTATTCTGCACAATTCAAAACTCTTCCTCTTCACCTTCTACTGCTTCTTCACCAGAGAGAGAATGAGAAAAAGACAAAAAATACAGCAGCAAATAACAACAAAAGAATGATGATAAGGAGAAAACACGTGAAAAAGAAGGAACGCGAAAAAGAAGGAGGAGAATGAGGAGAAGGAGGAACACGAAGAAGAAGGCGAAGAAGCAGGGATGGACATACCGGGGGGCGAATGGAGTCCTCGACCCCCCAATTTTTTTAAAAAAAGATTAATAGTAATAAGTTATTAAGTATGATTTAATTTTTTAAAAAAATTATTTAGTATTTAGTTTAATATAAATAAAAGTCTAATCTAACTTAAATATTAATGATTTCTAATATCTAAAAAGTAACAATATTAAAAAAATCTGAAAAGATATTATTACTAATATTTTTAAATTAAATAAAATTATTCAAATCTCATAAAGTATATTTTTTTCTTCTTTTGAGCGTTCTTCTTGATTCATTTGGTATTAATTCTCTATGTTTCAACTACTACAACTGAGAGATCTTTTTTAGCTATGAATATTGTGAAGAATAACTCAGAAACAAAATGAAAGATGAATTTCTTACTAATTGTCTTTTAATTATATTAAAAAGAAAACTGATGAAAAATTTGACACATATTCTATTATCGATGAATTTTATGATACGAAAAATCGACCACTTTGTTAATAAAAAATACATACATATTTTTTGTATTTTAAAATATAGTATCTATCGGTATATTTTTGTAATACATTTTACATTATATAATTTTTTTCATAACTTTTTAATATTATATATATTATTGGCCCCCATGATAATATTTCTGGATCCGTCCCTGCGAAGAAGAAGAAGAAGAAGTGCGAGGGAGAAGTGAAGAAGAAGAAGAGAAGAAGCCTTGGGCAAGAGCGGTCGTTTCGTGTGTGTTAGGTGCGTGTATTTCACGTTTCATTTAGTGCTATTAGATTTTTTTGTGTTGGGTCAACTTGGATGGATTTAGATACAAAATTACATAGATGTGTAGCATGACCCATCTTAAAATAACAGATAAAAAAGAGAAGGAAGTTCACTTACAACAAAATAGTATTTTTGCGACAATTGTTTTACTCTTTAATGACAGTTTTAATATTCGTTAAATTTTTCATGACAATTATTAAAAAAGTATTGTCAATTTGAATTTTGTTATCATAAAATTATTTATTCCAAAAACATAAGCTGACAGGAAAAGACAACATTAATGGTTATATCTGTAACACTTTGCTTCAAATAAGAGTTTCTTTTGAATTTGTTTAATTTTTATACAAGCCTTCTTTTTTTTCTTTATTTATCTTATGTTATTTTTTTACTTTTGAGGTTTACAAAAGATCAAATTCTAGACTTTTTACATATAGAGCTCTGATATTATATTATAAAACTACTTATTTTAACAACTTAAACTAATAGAAAAATACAACATTAATAGTTATATATTTAGTGGTTGTCAATAAATATAGTGACAGTTTTAGACAATAGTTACGAAAAATGATAAGGAGAATAAAAAAATAGTTATACGCACACCTTAAAAATATAACTATTATATACTAGTATAATGAAAAGAGAATAATTAAATAAAAATAAGAATAATAACACAAATTTAAGTTGTTTTAGATCACATAGCCAATCTCTTTTTTAAAGGGAGTGCTTTGTTATATACTTTGTTTTGTCGTACTAATAATTTAGATCACCTTATATAACAGTGCTTGGCAACATTTCTCTTTGCTTCTGTTAATGTTGTAAGTGTGAGAAGTGTTAAAGTTAGTCCCGCATTAAAGAAAACAAGGAAGAGTGGGGAGTTTATAAGATAAGAGACTCATTAACTTACTACCTTAAGGTTTTGAGTTGGATGTGGTGTCTTCTCATCTTATGTTATCTCACTTGATTCCTCCCAAAATCTCATCTTATGTCGGCTCTGATACTACTTGTTGGGCCAACCATGGAGAGCTTTCGACCACCGAAGAGATTTTGGGGAGGAATCAAGTGAGATTTTTTTATAAAAAAGAAAGGGTTTAGATTTCTAAAAGATTGAATATTGTTTCTTTGAAAAGGTTTTGAACGATTAGCTATTGGTTTTTGAAAAGATTCATAAGGCAATGATAATCATTGAGCTTGAAAATTGTTTTCTTATTAAATATTTTCTTTTGACAATTCTAAAACTCCGTGGTGAGACCGTGTGGTTAGGTTCTCACCCCCTATAGCTTTACCTTTTCAGGAATCAAATGAAGAACTATTATGAAGAGTTATACTACGTTTTGGTTTATATGATGTTGTATTAATTAGATTATTGTTCTTCCCTCGTCTTTGTTATTAAAATTCTGTAAGAGGGATAGGAGTTTTGTGTTTTATATGTATATTATTTTATAAGCTATTAGATAAGAAATCTTGTATATGAATCTATGTGTTTGTTTTTTTAAGATAAAGTATTTAGTTATGATTTTTAAGAAAATCAGCGATACAGTATCGAGTCACTGGCTCCTATTTTAATATCTAGTATATAAAGTAGTCGTAATACTTCTTGCTATTAGAGTGGCGCAGTCGGAAGCGTGACATTCTAGTAGTGAGGATGTTACACTCCTCACTCTTCCTTACTTTCTTTAATGTGGAACTTACTTCAACTCTCCTCACACTTGCAACATTAACAGAAGTAAGGAGAAATGTTGCCAAGCACAGTTATATAAGGTGATCTAAATTATTAGTACGACAAAACAAAGTATATAACAAAGCGCTCCCTTTAAAAAAGAGTTTGGCTATGTGATCTAAAACAACTTAAATTTGTGTTATTATTCTTATTTTTATTTAATTATTCTCTTTTTATTATACTAGTATATAATAGTTATATTTTGAAGGTGTGCTATAACCATTTTTTTCATTCTCCTTATCATTTTTAGTAACTATTGTCTAAAACTGTCACTATATCTATTGACAACCACTAAATATATAACTATTAATGTTGTATTCTTTTATTAGTTTAAGTTATTAAAATAAGTAGTTTTATGATATATATCAAAGCTCTATATGTAAAAAGTCTAGAATTTGATCTCTTTTGTAAACCTCAAAAGTAAAAAAATAACATAAGATAAATAAAGAAAAAAAAGAAGGCTTGTATAAAAATTAAACAAATCTAAAAGAGACTCTTATTTGAAGCAAAATGTTAAAAATATAACCATTAATGTTACGTTCTCCTTTTAATTTATGTTTTTAGAATAAATAATTTTATGATAACAAAATTCAAATTGACAATACTTTTTTAATAATTGTCATGAAAAATTTAATGAATATTAAAACTGTCATTAAAGAGTAAAACAATAGTCGCAAAAACACTATTTTGTTGTAAGTGAACTTCCTTCTCTTTTTTATCTGTTATTTTAAGATATGTTAGTAAAGATATAAAGTATAATACAATGAGTTTTTTTTTCCTTTATAAAAAATGTACATTTTATGCGCGAAACAAATTTTAGCCTTCATCAAAGTAATGAGAGTTAGCCTTGTAGAAATATCTTAAATCTTATATATAGTGCTAAATTCTTTTTCTCATAATATATAGTCCTAAGACGATTGAAAGAAGGATAGATAGAACATAGTTTATATATATGCATTAATGGAGATGGAATATTCCTGTTTTGCCTTTTCAACCCATGTAATTTGATAGAAACAAACGATGTAATATTTCAAGTTTCATGCCACTTGTCTCACCATCAAGAGTTTATAGATAGATATATATATAAAGAGAGCAATGAGGAATTGCTCTTTCTTTAAAAGTTATTTTGTTCCATCATCATGAGCAGTAGTGTATCTATATTATTACAGATCAAGAAGATGCAACTAGGCAAAGTAAAATTTCAATTACACCACTACATACTACTATTTTGATTCTAAAGTTCAATCCATAATTTTTAATGATCCATTCAAGCGCAATATGTTGTACCTTAGCTAGTAGAGAATATTCTATGCACATTCAACCAGCCAATTCTTCTATGAATTAAAGGTTTAATTATTATGCTGATCCTTGTAATTTTATTAAATCTATAATTAAATTTTTATATATATTTTTTATTTAAGTTTTTATATTTTTTAATATTATAATTAAGTTTTTTTATGTAAAAAATTATTAAAATTAGTATAATATTTTTTGAAGAAATATGTCGTAAAAAATTTAATTAGATTCTTAATTTATAGATAGTTATTATTCAGTTAATTCTAATATTTTTTACATTAAAAAATTTTTATTATAAAATTAAAAACAATATAGATATTCAATTAAAAAACATATTTAAGAATCTACTTGTAAATTTAATAAAATTATAAAGATCAGACTTAAATTAAATCAATGGATGCAATTACAATTGAATTATACCACAATGATAAATTGACGGATAAAAGTTATTTTTCATCTTTCGTAACAATTTAGAATTTTATGGTCATTTCAAAATTACATTAGAACGAATTGATGGTTTTGAGAAACTGTTGGAATAATTATTGTAAATTTCTCATCTTTATTTGCAGTGGTTCAAAACCGTAATATAGGTTATTGGAAAATAAAATTGCGACCGTATCATACCGCCGCGATTTATTATTTGAGTTTAAAAAATAAATAAAAGATTACAACATGGCAATTCATACTATTTTACCTTACCATATTTTGTTATCTTTACATCATAATTGATCAAATAGGATAAACTTAGCTTGCATATATTGTATTAATAATATCAACCAATATATATAACTTTTTGCTTAGCCACAAAACACAATTAAATTCTACTAATAATTATTACCAATATATATAACCTTTTTGTATCACTAATAACCAATCACGATATTTTATACTAATAATAATTATGATTATTTTAAATATAATAAAAACTTGAATGCAGTTAATTTTACTTAAAATTAAAAATTATTATATATTATTTAATTAATTTTATTAAATTATTTAATAACTCTTAAACAATCATTTACGGATAGTGAAAATTTAAGTGCAGTCGATTTCATGTAAAGTTAATAGCTAAGAGTCGTTAGATAAATATTTAGTCAAATCAATCAAATAATCTAATAATTTTCAGTTGTCAATTTTATGTGAAATCGACTGTATTTAAATTTTCACTTTTACAGATTCATTATAGATATGTAATTGCAGAGAGGAAGAGGGGAATGGAGGGAAACTGAAACTATGAGTTGTAAGGCTTAAAACCACCACATTGACATGGTGGGTGACACGTCAGAATTAAAGGAAAACTTTTGTGGTGGGGCCCAGGAATTTCATGGAAGCATGCACCAGTAATTAATAATGGTAACTAGTTTTAGATGAACACATTATTACCATGGCCTCTTTGGTAATGGTACGGTGAAAAAAGATGTCCACCAAACAAGTCTAGTTTAGTTAGGTCCATGTATAGGGTAAGAAAAAGTTCTTCAACTTGTTGTGCTAAACACTTCAAAAATATTCAACTAATATAGTACCTTTTTGGTTACTATATGGAATTAACGTGAGTTACATATGATTAAGGAAATGACTTTTATATTAGTTCAATAATATAATAAAAAATAAAAATAAAAACTAACAGCTAAGTGAATTTTTAATCAAATCTCACTTATTGAGTTATTGTACGCACATATTTTTGTTATTGTCGTTATTTTTTTGTTTTTTTTCTTTTTTTTTAATAATATATATTTTTTATTTTTTTATTTTTTTCTTCTTTTTTTTATCCTCTTTTATTATCATTATTATTGTCGTTTTCTTCATCAAAATTATTTAGCACAAAAATTTTGATACATAATATATAAATTTTGATGCATCATACAAAAATTTTTAAAATCAAAATATCAGTATAAAAATTTTTAAAAAATCACATGTCTAAAATATTGAGACCCAATCAACAAAATATATATAATACAGAGACTTTGTTGTACAACACAAAAATTTTAATACACAAGACAATAATCTTTTAAAAATCACATACTCAGAATATTAACTTACCGGGTAAACAAAATATATTTGCACAAAAATTTTATGTGTTATATGAAAATTTTTTTTGTTATGTGTAAAAATTTATGTGGTATATATAAAAATCTGTGTATATGAAAAAAATCATGTCCTATATCAATAAATTTTTGTGTTTTCTAATAAAAATTTTTGTGCTAAAGAAGATTGAAAAAACAGAAACGTGTGACGTACATTTTTTTTTGCTAGACTTATGACAACTTAATTAAAATTGGTTACAAAAATACTTATACATATAACATCACCTTAAAAATTATATGTTAACTTATTATTGTTAGATATAATAATTTATATTTCTTCTTCTATCTGTTTAAAATCTTAGAAAAAGTGGCTTTATGTCTTAGTGTGAGAATTTTTATGATCTAAACGTCTAGAGCCATTTCTTGTTAGGCAAATCAAAAGGAGACCTCCTTTAATTAATTTTAAATTTTGAAAGAAGTAATTTATGACAATTATATATGAATTAGAAATATAATTATGCATAAATAATTTCATAATATGACATCGAAACTTCTAAAAATATATAGTTTGATATTTATTATTGACCATAAAAAAAATAATTTCAGCATAAAATCAATAAAAAGAGAAAGAAAGTATATGAAAAAAAAGTTTACACAAACTCAAAAAAAAAAATTTTACATAAAAAATTATGTTAGAAATATAATCTTTTATGTGATTTTTCATATATAAACTTAAATTTAAAAAAATTAATTTTATGACAATATGACCTTATCTAATTAAAAAAGTAAAAACATAATAATTATAGAGGCAAAACATATATGTAGTTAAATTTATATATATTGGATTCTAATACGTCTATATTTATGGTGATTATAGTAGCTATGTAAGTATTGTTAAAATTAAAATTATATTTTTGTTTCAATTTTAGTAACAATTTTTTTAACAACACGTATTGAAAAGTATTACTAAATAATAATTAAAAAGATAATATTTTAATTTTAATAAAACTTTTTGAAATACCACAAATCTCCCATAATAATATTTATTTATTTTAATTATTTCATATAATACTACTAAATAAGATATAAAATATAGCTACTTTTATTTGTATAGATTTTTGTTTCTATCTCCACAAGCAAATAATAATGTGCAAGATAGAGATAGAGAGGGAGAGAGAGGGTATATGATTAGAAATAACGTAATTGAATTAAAAATTGTATTAGGATGGGAGCAACAACCTGGAAAGTGATTAAAAGCTAAATAGATGGTTAGCACTTAGCAATTAGCACTATATTTGTTCTCTGTTGCCTTTAGCAACTTGGACTCACCTTCCTCCCTTTTGGAGTATATAAATACACCTCTCTTCCTATACTTCAATTCGTTCAATTTGAGAGAGAGATAAGAGTTATATATATATAGAGAGAAAGAGAGATAACACACCATCCTCTATTCTACTACTACATCTAATTAACTTCTATTATAATTATTATTAAGACTCATGGAGTTCAACCATCATTTCTGGGTTTTTATTTGCGGTCTCATAGGTATATATCATTATATATTCATTTCATCCTTTTTCTTATTTCATATGCATTCATGTTTTATCATTGTCTTAGTTCGTTTTCTCATTTCCTTCTTTCTTGTTATGACCATGCTATATTCTCACTAAATTTCTTGAGAGCATGTCATATTTATCAAATATTTTTTTATATTTTTAAAAATTTTATATTAAAAAACTCATTTTTTAAAATTAATAAAAATAAAATTTTAGATTTTTAAATTATATAAATTCTCATAATAGATACTATATTATGATACTATTTTTTTTTTTAGAATTTAGGTTGATAAAAAAAAAGATATACAAACGATTATACCTTATTCAGACATATAAAAATATTCAAAAATAATATTTGTATATCAAAATTATTATATATATATATATATATATATATATTATTTTAATAACTAATTTTGATTATTAAATTCAGTATACATATATAATGTGGTTGAAAAAAAATTTTGTGAACTAAGTATACATCTTTCAAGAGGTATATTATATCAAAATATAAATACTAAGTTACTAAATAAAAACATGATAATTAACTTAGTATAATACTACACACACATATAATTAATGCAGATTGCATTGCATTTCATTTATAACAGTTGATATTTAATTTAATGCTCAATGCTGAAGAATGCTTCTTTGTCTCTTAATTTTTTTTTCAGGCAACGCCATCTCCTTTATGGTGTTCCTATCTCCAATGTAAGTGATGAATAATATTTTTTTCTTTAATAACATATACTTGAATTAATTAATTATTAAATATTAATTAATTATGTTTTGATGCAGGCCAACTTTTTATAGAATTTACAAGAAAAAAACCACGGAAGGGTTTCAAGCAATTCCATACATAACAGCACTGTTCAGTTCAACACTTTGGATTTATTATGCAATATTTGTGAAGGATGCAACATTTCTCATCACAATAAACACCTTTGGAATTGTTATTGAATCAATATACCTTGCCATATTCCTAATCTATTCCACCAAAAAAGCCAGGGTATGAATATTCATATAACTAACTCTTGTCTCCCATATTTATTATTATTATTATTATTTTTAAATTATTATAAAATTAATAATTAAATTTTTTTTAATATGACAGCTTTCTACAATCAAGGTTATTCTACTGTTGAATGTGTTTGGATTTGGAGCTATAGTTCTATCAACTTTGTACCTTACAAAAGGAGACAAACGTGTTACAGTTATAGGATGGTTTAATCTCATCTTAAACATTTGTGTATTTGCTTCCCCTCTTGGCAGCTTGGTAAGAATTAATTAATTATTATATAATTAAAAAATATTTTTTGTACAATTTATAACGTTTAAAAGAAATAATTTTTTATATATACATAATTATAATATCTAATTAGATGTTATTATTTTTTTATTTGACATGTTAATTATTAGTCCAAAGAAACTAATTAAATATTGGAATTGATGCATGCAGAGACGTGTGGTGAAGACAAAATCTGTGGAATTCATGCCATTTACTTTGTCTTTCTTTTTGACCTTAAATGCAGTCATGTGGTTCTTCTATGGTCTTCTTCGTCATGACTATTACATTGCTGTAAGTATTATTAATTTAATTTAACTTCTACCGTTAATTAATTAAATTAATTATTAACTATATAGGAACACATAATTCATGTGTTATAATTGACCTTTCAATATCTTAATTATTCATAGCACTAAAAGCTATCATCCCTTTTCACTTTTCTCTCATTTATTTCATGCATGGTTAGATAGATAAATAGATAACTCAACTTTTAATCATATTTCATTAGGGATCATTATAATGGTTAATTAAAATAAATAAATAAATAAAAGTGTGCGCATTACTTCTACATTAGTGTTGAGTTTCCATGAAAAGAAAAATCATGGAGTGCAACATGGGACCCACACTCAAAGTGCATACATATCATTACTATTTAAAATTAGAATTACTAGCTTTTTATTATGCATACGTGTAAGAAAATGCTATATTTGATTTTACACTTTTTTCTCAATTTTTTATTTACTAATATTTTATTTTTATTTATATTGCAGCTTCCAAATACACTTGGATTTCTATTTGGAATAATTCAAATGGTGATGTACATGATTTATAGGAAGAACAAAAACGTGGTGTTAGAGGAGCCAGTGAAATTGCAAGAACTCAATAATAATAATAATAACAATGGACATGTCATTGATGTTGTGAAGCTTAGCACAATGGTACCCTCAGAACCAAATCATGTAGCTGTGAATGTGACACTTGTTGAGGACATAAATGGAAATAATCAAGAAGATCATCATGATGATAACCTCCACAACAAGAACCAAGTGTGAACCAATGAACAAGAGTTTGAAGAAGGGAAAAAAAAAAGAAGAAAATTAGGTTTTTAACCTAATTAAAAGTGAAAATTAGTGGGGTCCTCTCAATGATCTCATTTTCAACATGGGGTGGTTTAATTTTAGGGTTTATGTTTTAATTTTGGTTAATTATTGTTATTAGTAATATTATGTATTGGCCACCTAGTACTATTGTACGGATACGTACATATATTAATGTTCAATTATTATTATTATTATTATCATAAAAGCTTCACTCTTTTGACATCTTCTACATATCTTTGATTCACAATCTCTCATATATATAATGAATAGTGTGATTGATTTTTCATTTAGAAGTTGTTATTATTATTATTATAACCATGGTTTGGGTGAAAGTTTTTCATCTTATATATAATTTTTGCTTGGATCATGGTTTATATATAATAATTATTCTAAATGAAAACCCAAACATGCTATAGTTTATGTTCTCTCTTTTCCAATAATTTATGGATCTCTCGGTCAAACTCTTGGATTCTCTCTTTGTATGATGTGATAATAATAACAATAATAAAGAGTTAATTATTTTAGCAACTTAATTATTTTGTGATGTTATGGCTAATTATTAGCAGCACTTTTAGCTTAAAGCGCACTATAATCATCCCTATCCTAATGTTGAATTTTATATGCTTAATGCTAATTAATAGATCTCTCTAACAAGTGTCTTATAGACAAGATACTATAAAAAAATATTAAAAATATAAAATAAATGCTAATATTTTAGATTTTTTATTTATTTAATGCATCAAAAAATTTTATTTTTTCTTTTACTACTCTCTTTTTATTGTCTATAATATTTTCTAGTTTAATTGGTCAAAAATTAATCTGTTCTAAATCTGAATTCTATTTAAAAGTAACCAATGAATTATTACGTACGTACATAAAACAACATTTGAATTCTTGACACTCATTTAAGCAGATGAATAAACTGATCATTCAATTAATTTAATTTGGTTTCTTTTACTCTCTTAACCAATGTTTTTAAGAAACTCTATAACTATATCCAAAAAATATAAATATTAAAATATAGTAAATATAATTTAATCTTAAAACTGGCTATCAATTAACGAGACTTCTCACATCTATGTATATTAGTCTTATGATGATATCTCTTAAAAATATAAAAGGATAGACTCTATCACTAGTGAAAAAAATTTTTTTGAATAAGCCTAATTCAATATTAAAAGTTATTAGTTCCAAAAATAAAAATTATTTTGTACTTATAAAAATGTTCATAATGATACACCCTAAGGCCTAAGCTATATGCAAATTTTTGTCACAATATATTTAATATAATTTATGTCAAATGGTGAATAGAGAGGTTTCACTTTTTTCCCTTGTGATGATGCCACCATGAACGAAGAAGGGGGCAGATAAAAAGGGACACCATTAAAAAAAGGTGAATATGTAATTTAATGTATATCTTGATGACGGCAGTGTAAAGAATTTGTCGTTAATAACATCAACATATGATTTTATGATAGTAATGTGGTCTCATTTTATTTTTTATTTTTCTAACAAATTAAGATAACAATAATAGTAATAATGCATTGTTATGTGCTTGAATAATGTGTGAAGGAAGAAGAAATAAAAAAACCGATAATGTTAAGAAGATTAAAAAAATTAAATTTATCTTATTTAAGATTTATTAATTCTATTAATAATTAATAAATATTAAATAAAATAAATTTTGATTATTTTTAACTAATTTTTTAATTATCAAATTCTTAGTGTAAATATAATTTTATATTTTCAGTCCATCAAAATTTGACACATATATACATCATCTATAATACATAGTTTTTTATAAAGTTTTAATTTTTAAAAATATATTTGCATTAAGAAACAAAATACTATTTATTTTGATTAATCTCACAATTATTACTATGTATTGTACATATTTAATAAATAAAATAATAAATTAATAGATACTCTAAAAAGTCTATTAATTTATTATTTCTTTTAATAACTGTAAATTATTCACCAGTTGATGATAAAATAAAAAAAATTAAATTATAATTGTTATAAAATGAATGAATACACATTGACAAGCGTGGGACTTGTGCCCCACAAAAATTTTAAATTTTTTAACACTACAATGTAAAAAATTAAATATCAAAGTGGTATTAAAAAATTATTTGATTTGTATGCATTATTGTGAAAGAAAATACTCACTATTTCAATAATAATGTAAAAGAACAAATTTAATTGAAAAATAATATTAAAAAAATTTACATTACTATTGATAAAAAAAGAATTTAAAAAATTATATTAACATTCTAGAGTGTTAAACCTACGCCAATTATAGAATTAAAAGACTAAAACATTACCAAACCTGCGGATTAGAACAATAATTGTCTCTTTATTAATGATATTATTATAATTATTCTACTTTTCATGTTCACTTAAAATATCAATTCGGAAACAATGTATTAGGAGAAAGTCATAACAAAGATCAGATAAGTGCTTACGAAAGGAAAAAAAAAAAAAGTGAAATTGCTCAAAAAAGTTCATGGGATTGGGAAGAACCACCCACTTGCCTAATCTTTTATAGTTCCTTCCTTTATTTACTTTTTCCATGTTTCATAATGTTCACAATTTATTTTATAGTTTGATATAAAGTTCTCAAGATAGGGTACCACGTTTTAAGGTGGAGATACATTACTTTAATTTGAGATATTAAATATATTGATTTTTCAAACAATTAAGAATGAAATAAAAACTAGTGCTACATACTAAATTATTTAGATGATATTTTTGCTAGTAGTAACCAATTTGAATTGATTGATATTATCCGTTGTTAGCATCTAAACAAAAGAGTTTTTCTGTTTAAGTTAGCGATAGATATTATTAAAAACCTGTCGTTAAATTTCATCATAAATTTAGCTGGCGGATAAAAAAATTTTGTCAAAAAATTATTAACCATGTCACTTTTACTGACCAGTAATATAATATACGTCGCTAACATTGATTTGATATCCATCACTAATCCATAAAGATCCATCAAAAAGAAAAATCATTGCTAATAGAAAAGATTCTAATAGCAGAGGTTGAATTAATTTTTAGCCTATTGTAAGAAAAAAAAATATTTTTGTTAGACAAAATGGGTGAAAACAGGTCAGGTTAGGCCAAACTTTGTTTTTAATAGTCCTAACCTATCATGTAGTTAATTGGCCTGAGTCTGACTTGTAGTTTGTTATAGACTTTTTTTAAAGTATTAACCTTGGTCTGTTATTTAACCTGGCCTGATCTGAAATCTGTTAAAAGGTTTGATAATTTTTTTTATAAAAATAAAATTATTATTTAAAAAAATTATTTTTTAATAAATATATTTATATGTAATATGCCATATTTAATATTTATAAAAAATTTTTAAATTTTAAAGTATTTAAAATATACAAAACTATTTATAATTAAATATAATAAATTTAAAATATCTCATAATTTTTTTAATAATAAAAAGATTATTTATATATATATAATTATGTAATAAGACTAATTAGTAAGTTTGGACCTGACCTATTAACATAATAAGACTTTTATAAAAAATTGAATATGTGCCTATCTTATAACAAATCAGACCAAACACAGATCAGGCTATAGGCCATTGACAAACCGTCTGATCTTTTTTCACCATTAAACTCACAAACCTTATTAAAGGAAAGAGAAAAAATAGACAATAATATTAGAAAAATAATATCTAAAATTATATTATATAATATAATAACATTTATAATTTTATATATATAACATCTATAATTATAAATTTATTACATCTAAAATTACACAATTTTTCAAAATTACAAAACTATCTATTTTAACTCCATTTTTTTGGACTACATCTGAGATTTTATTTTATTTATTATATATTTATTTAAATCCAACTCTTAAATTTTGTGTATATACATAACATAATTAATTAATAATATTATTATATTTGAATTAGGAGGCGTGTCTTAGGTAAATTAGGTGGATGTGCACACACCGTTGCATGCATGCATGGTAATGTGACCTCTCCCATCAAAATAGAAATGTGATTAATACCCAAAACAAACGAAACTATTATTGAAACCTTTTTCAGTTTGATTCTCTAAGAGGGAACGAGTACGATATTTTTGTCAATAATATTCAGATTTCAATTGAAACCAAATCGATTTTACATTGGTCCACCACATATTCTGTAGTACTATACAAGGTAGGAACAATAATAATCTTCATCTCAAAATTCTTATTATTATTATTATTATTTGGTTGAAATAATTAAAAGAACAAGACAATTCGAAATTTTGTTTTCACTATATATCCCGTCTTTTTCACATCTAAGAAAGAATAAGATTGATCATTTTTTGTTTATTTGTGCTGTCATAATAAATTGTGTACGTACGCCTTTAATAATATGATGTTTAATAAGGTGTCACATTCTAATTAAAAATAAATAAATAAATAAATAAAGGAAGAAAAAATCTGAAGGAGTTTGTTCCAAATGTCTCTCAATATTTGAATTTGGAAGTACGGATACGTTCTTATTATTAGAGAGAGAATAAAAATCATCTAATAATTGGTTAACGGAAAATTTGCACATCAAAATTTAAAAATAATATATTTAAAATTCAATTCTGTTACGTGTATATTTTTATAATAGACATTATTTTGACATTAATATTTTTTTAACAAATAACTAATATGTATTTTTTATTTTATTAATTAAAAAATAATTTAAATTAAATATATAATTAATTAATAATAACTATATTTTTTATATAAATATTAAATAATTTTTTTGTGTATGAATAATGTTATTGTTTAACATCATATTAGCTGGCTATAGACCTATTTTTTCTTCTCGATTATATTTGTGCATGTGAATTAATTCAAATTTGTTTGACAAGGAATTAACGAAAGGGTAGGCGGAAGAAAATGCATGAATATGAATTATGATGCACTAACTAAACGTGAAATTAGAAGACTTTAATTTCAACACACTTTGTGGTTTTAGCCTTTTAAGGAATTCATTAATGATAAGAGAATTTTTTATTAGAAAAATAAGAGTTAATGTATTTAATGTTATTATAAAATTGGAATTAGTATTTTTTCAATAGGAAATTCATTATTAGAAAATAATTCTAAAAATGTGTACAAATATTCATCAAGAATTACGTAGTGCCATGTTAATATTTTTTTAATATAAATACTGAGATACAAAATCGTGTTTGATATATGAGACATAGACAGAGATATATATTGTGTTCAGAAATATTAAATTAGTGTATTTTGTGTCCAAAAACACTAATAAAGAATACAACTTATTTTTTCTTTCATTATTCTTGTTAAATTTTTATAATTATATTTTTTATTATTATGTTTTTCTGCTCAAATTTTTTGAATAAAAAAATGAGAATAAATTAGATTTTCATAATTTGTTTTATTTGATCACCAAACAGAATACAAAAACACTAAATTTTGTATCTCTGTCATTTATGTCATGTTATTAGTGTCTTGTCTTATTTTGTTCTTAAAAATAAACGCAGCCTAAGAGACGTGAGTAGAAATTCATAGTACATCTTTTTGAGAAAAATACAAATAGGTCCTAACTTTTTAATTTGAAAACACATAAGTTCCTGTCTAATTGAGAATACAAAAATATTCCTAACTTTCTAAATAAAATATGAGAGACTTTTTCCGTCCAAAATATATAAGAACAAATCGATCTTTCAAAAAGACTTAGATATCTCATATTTTAAAAAATGAGTGACGTTTTTGTATTTTTAATTAGTAAAAAATTTATTTGTTTACGAAATAAAAAATAAAAAATTTATTTATCCTTTACTCCATTATTTTCCGCCCAAAAATGATCATTTTAAGAATGAATATTTACAGATAGATAATTTAATAATATTAGATAAATTAAACTCTAATATTTTATTAGAATTAAAATTGAGTAGACATATGAGAATCGAAAATAGAAAAGTGGACCCAACAAATAAGAGAGGGATGTTTATAATGCATGAAAGGATAAGCATTTGAAGGCTTTACGCAAAATGGGTGAGCCAAGAGTACTATAAGGGTGGTTCTCAAAAAAGTTGGGTGTATATTGAATTGAAAGCTATATAAATATATAAGATAGTAGATAACAACAATGGCATGCAATGAATCACAATACTTGGTTGGTTTGTTCTCGTGCAAAACCCTACAAGCATGCAGAGATAAGGTGATGTAATAAACCACTTGTTTCGTTTGGTTTCAACATACTTTAAATTAAAGGATACTAATAAATAAAAGAAAATATATTATTTAAAATTATTAAAAAACATCACTACTCCCCATTACCGTATGTGTCATATTCATATATCAACAACAACCCTAAAATCCCTCCTCTTCTAATAATAATGCTTTATCTGCTTCTATTCACATACGTCAATGAAGTGATATATGTCCAATTGACATATGAGTTGGTATCCTATATAGATACATTTTTTCTATTTAATTCGGTAAAATTTACTTCTTTTGAAATTAGATGATATATATATATATATATATATATATATATATATATATATATATAATTAAAAATGTATTTTAAGGTATATTTTAATAATATAATAAAAAATTAAAAAAATGATATAATCAATATTTTGAAATATAAAAATTTTATATTTTTTAATAATTTTTTATAAAATATTTCTTCATAGTACCCTTTGCTAATGTCCTTAAAATACATGTGCTACTAAAAACCCTATAAAGATATTGTGCGTTTTTATATATAATTTATATCTAAAATAATTAATTTAGGTTAATCAAGTGCGTGGTCAATTCATTCCTCTACGATAAAATTAGTAGTTATAACTTTGATAAAATTAAATGACAATATATATCAAACAAATCCTAACTAAATTTTTCACTAGGAAAAGAAAAAAGAAAAGAATTGGGTCTCAAAATAATATTTTTATGCTTTTTTATTTTATGCTTTTTAGTGGCTAACTTCAACTCTCCCATGCCAATGATTGCCTAATAATGGGGTCCTATAGATATACATACACAAACATATATGAATATAAATATATGTGTATATGATTGATTATGATTTTTTGAAAGTCTAATGCATTAACATGTGTCATGCATCAATATTAATTATTATTTTTTGTGGTAGGCCTTGCATGCTTACCTCACATACATACTTTGATGATTCAATTCAATCATAAATCATATCTTACTGTATCCTCCTGCTTTCTTTGTCTTGTTCTATTTTCCCCAATTTAAACGCTTCCATCTGTTCACTTATGTTGGCATGAATTTCGTTTTGTACTTCTTCCATCAATATATAATCCTCCATTCAATTCAAACCCTATCACTTTCTGCCAAATAATAATCAATATAATATATATCTGAGATTTTATGTTCCTATATTATTATTTTGTTGGTTCACCTGAATTAGTTTGTTTTCTTTGATCACAAGATATGGCAATGACATTAATGCTTCAAGCTAATAGGGTTAACTATTTAGGTATTGTTGCATTGTGACTAATTAGCCACTTTTAATAGAAAAATCTTTGAGTGTTAGTTGTTAATAAGGTTATCAAATGACTTAGTTTAGAAATCTAGATTAATGACTTTTCTATCCTCATTATATTCTAGGATAATATTTTAGTTTTGTCATGAAAAGACTCGTTTTAATTTAAAAATATAAGCTAATAGAAAAATATACACGAATAATAACTATTATATCTCTTACATGTCTCCATGTACAATTTTTTTTTTTAGGTTTTTGTGAATTTTACATAGCAAAAATCGAACTCTAATTTTTTAAATCATAAAAATTTTAATATCATATTTTGAAGTCACTTATTTTAATAATTTAAATTGATAAAAGAAAACAAATAAATAAATAATTATATTTCTATTAACTCTCTATGTACCAAAAAAATAAGGTTATATATGCATTAAACCCAACTATTAATTTATTTATCTTCATTATTACGGTGATAATACACTTAAAAGTGTTCTTATAATCAAGTCTAATTAAGTTAACACAAATTCAACACCCTTACTATTCTATGCGTAACACCCTTAATTGAATAAGTCAATATTCTATGCGTAACACCCTTACTATCAAAATGTCATGCTTCTAGCTGCACCATTCTAATAGCGAGGAGTATTACGACAATTTTTACATATATCTTTACATATAAGAGCCTTTATCTAAAACTTACCTCGATTTTATTTGAAAAACCGAATATACTTTTCTTTTATTATAGAAACATACATACATACACTTTAAATAATAGCACATGACATATATATATATATATAACAGATGCATTGTAACTAAAATACTCAAAGCAATTTTCGCAGGCTTCTCGTCCATTTTCTGAAAAAAGAAGTTTGTAAAGAGGTGAGAACTTAACCACACAATCTTACTAAAGAAGTTTTAGAATTGCTATAGAATGATATATAAAAAGGATAGTTATTTTCAATAACAGTGATCATCGCTCGTCTTGTGAATTTTTTCAAAAACCAATAGTTACTTATTCAAAACCCAAATGTATATTTCCATTATAAAATCTTAAAGGTTACTTAAACTGTATAAATGACCAACCTGTTCCAAGCATAAATTTATTAAGACTATACTGAATCAGTTTGATCTTTCATACTTTACTAAACCTTAAACACAAATCAATCGCGGCCTCCGACCTTTCATATAATCAAATCACGGCCTCCGACCCAAACAAAATCAATCAACACATAACCCACCACAAGTCAAAGTGCATATCAACCTTTAACAACTTACCAAATTACGACCTCCACCCCAATTCGTCACGGCCTCCTGCCCAATATAATCAAATCTCAGCCTTCGACCCAAAACAATATGAAATCTCAGCACATCAATATCAATTCTCAACTTCCGACCCAAAACAATATTAATTCTTGGTCTCCGACCTAAAACAATATCAAACCTCGGCCTCTGACCCCACATATAATCACTTACATGCCACCACACTCTAAATCAAACTTAAGCAATCAAACAGACAAGTAGACAATCACACATAGAGAATAAGTACGACAAGTAGTACAATTAGCAATTAACAGGATGTCAATTAGGCAAGCCAAAGTAATTATACAGACCCAAACAAATGTAAACAAATGTTGTATGATGCATGCTTGTCTTATTGGCCATGAGCTCACGTATCGATTAAACTTCCAAAACCCAACACATCATAGCTAACATAATTGTAGAACAAGGTGATAATGAAAGAGGAAGAAAAGAAAAAAAAAAGAGAAGAACTAAAATAAAAGAAGAAGACGATAATGATGACATTGAAGAAGAAAGGTGTAAAACACTATAAGAAACACATTAAATACCATCAAATTTACCGTCAGATTTAGTGGCAACCATTACATCAGATGCGAGCAAAATTTCGTTCCCAAAATTACTTACCGTCTGATTTTATACTTCACCATTTAATTCGACGGTAATTAGTGGCGCAAAATCTTATTTTAGTAGTGCTAACTTTACCCGCGGATCTTCCATCGTATTTAGCCGCTGGTATCTCGGTTTAGTAAAACCCTGCATTTAGGCAATTTACCGGCAAAAATTTTTGCCGGTAAAATTCAAACGCAAAACTCCTCCTCCTTACTTTTATGAACTCTCTCTCTCTTCTCGTCTTCTCTCTTTGGCGTTGAAGCTGCCACCGTTGCCACCACCATCTGAAGCTTCTGCTTTTGCCGCTACTACACATTGTCGCCGCTTGAACTGTCAATCACTGATGAAGAGGTCGACCCCGCCGCCGCTGTTAGTATTCATGGTCGTCAGTGGTGATCACGTTGTTGCCGTCACTGCCGCCTCCTGTCACCACCTTGCCTTCACCATCCTGCGGCTACCATCAGAGGGTAATTTTGCCATGTTTTTTATTTTTCAGATTTTTTTTTTAGTTTATAATTTTGTTAGGTATTTTATCAAATTATTGACTAAATTAGTGTAATAAAATTTGTGATTAGAATTTGTTAATGTTTTTTAATTTTTTCAGATTTTTTTATGAGTTTAGGATTTTGTTAGGTATTTTACTAAATTATTAATTAAATTAGTGTAATGAAATTTGTGATTAGGATTTATTTTATTAATTTAATGTAAATAGAAATTAAATTAAGTTAAAGTAGGTTAAGTAGGGTAAGATTAAGAGTGCTTGAGCTGCTAAAAAATTTTATTTAGTTTATTGAATTAGTTTCAACTTGTGAATTTAATAAGTTGTCTTTGTATTAGGACTGTGCTATTTTCTCTGAGATCAATTGGAGTTCATTTTTTTCGTAGTTTGTACATATCTTTCATGTAAAACAAGAGTTGGAAGGAATGATGAGAGGGAAGAATCCTCGTTAGATGGACCAACGTATCCAATATTTATTTCGAAAGGAGTTGCAATGGGCGCAGGTAGTGAATATTAGTTAGAGAAAAAAAATTGATGCCACACATCTCACATGTGTTGCTTAACTGTGACCATGTTTTACCCTACCTGATGTGAGTTTTTAAGTCTTCGTGACTATTGCATTTAGTAAGATACTATCTTTGTCATCTAATCAAAACTTCAGTACACTGAAATTTTTTTATTTATCCTATTATATCATAGATTATTCCAAAAAACAAATCCTGATACATCAATGAATAATTTTTTCTTGGTTTAGAGAATACGTCAGGGTGCATCTAGCTGACACAACAGATTAGGAACTACTTGTACTTAATTAGGATTCAGTGAATAAAAGCACAAGCTACGTAATATACAATATTAATGGATATTGGTTTCATTCTTTACAATGGTCGGTTGAAACAAAAAATAGATAACACCGAAATTTGGGTTCGTGGAGATTCAGGGGGTGGTAATTCTGATTGATATGGTGTGTTGTACAATATAATTCAATTAGAGTATTTTTGTCGCACTATGTACAAGATGTGCATGTTTAAATGTCAATGGTATGATTCAAGTTCGTGATAAGGAACACGAAAGTACAAGAACTACAATATCACTAAAGTAAATGTGACCATAAAATATAAGCACTATTATCCTTTTATTCTACCTCGAAATGCACGACATTTATACTATTTGCTTTATCCAGGGTCATGCAAGTCTAGTTAGGTGGTTGTTATTAAGACTAACCCAAGAGGTCGCTTCTAATCTGATGGGACAGAGGATCAGGAACCTTTTCAAATTGATGACCCAACTCCTTTGAAAATAGTGGTGGATACTGGTGATCCAATCACCCTTAGGTCGGCTGTTATGGCCTGGATTATGACATCATTGATCTTAGGGTAGATGACGACACACTACCACTGGACGACGACGATTTTCAAGAAGAAGACGGGATTGGTGGAGAAAAAGAAAAAGAAGAAGACGAGTTCGATGATTAGAAAATTACCTCAGAAGAGGAGGAGGACGAACTAGAAAAAGAAGATGATCAATCTGAATAAGATTAATATCAACATAGTTCTATCCTATGTATATCGTTATCAAACTTTTATTTTGTGCTTACATTCTATATATTTTATACTTTATATCATATATAAATCACTGTTTTCAGATAAAATACTAATTTATTCGTTGTTAATTGATAGTTGACTATTAATTATTAACTATCGAGGTACATCATAGATTGAAAAAAAATATATATAAAAATATTGACGGCACCAGTGAATTTACCGACGAAAAATTTCTACAGTAGCAATCATTCAAATTATTTTAAAAGAAAATAAGAAAACACTTTTCGTCGAATTTTTTTTACGGTAAAGTGGTGCGAAGGCTCAACTTATGGCACCAACGTTACTGTCAAACTTTTTTCGCCGGTAATGTTCATAAGATTTTTTGTCTCTGAATCATCATATTTGACGCTAAATCCGCCGCAAGTTACCAGCGGACAATAAAATTGGAGGTTAATCATATTACCGGCAGATTATTTTTATTTTTCTATTAGTAAATCCGATGGTACTCAATGTTTTTCTTGTAGTAAAAGAAGAAAAGTGAAGAAGATCGTCGTCGTTGAAAAAGCGTGTGTATAACAAAAGAACTTAGTTAGTCTTGGTTAAAAAATAACTTGAATGTCTAGCTTTATTATCTTTATTATTATGATTAGTTACTAAATCGATCACTAACTACTACTAATTAAGATAATTAAGACCTTGAGACACATTTTAGTTATTTGTTTACATGACATATCAATGTTTCTTAGGATCCTAAACGAATCAACTTGACAAGAAGACGTGTGCTACTTCAATTATATAAAGTGCGTGTCTATGCATAATCAATAATCTAATAATGAATGAAATCAAATACCATTCATTTCTTAATCTCATTTATATATCCTCTAATTGCGCATGCACTATATATAGTATATACCCTAAATATCATGCAAAGATATAATGTTGATTTGAACAAAAAAAGGCACTAATCTTGATTATCATTAATGACTATACATGATTAGAATTTATTTGGTTGAGGATTTCATTAATGAAACTTGCATGATTAGTTCTTATCTGGTTGAGTATACGTATCCGTATCCGAATATAAAGAAAAAGGAAAAGCATATATTAATCTTAATATATTTTTTTTTCTAATGAATGAATTCATTCTTATTTTATTATTGGTAATTGGAGAATTTTGCAACTATGACCAATGAAATATTTGTTTATTCAAGAATTATCTTATTTTTATTTTATCAAGTAAAAGACTCAATATAAGAATGCACGAACCTTCTTTAGATATTCTAGTTCAAAGATGGTAACAAAAATTCAAGTATTATAATTTATAAATCACTTGAAGTGAAAGATAGAATATTGAAAATTTGCACTTTTAAGTGGGATATGGGTACCACCCACTGACTTTAACCAAATTCAAGTATAAACAAATATAAGAGATCACATTATCCACTTAATGCGAGTAATTAACAATATAATTAAATAAATTAATCATTTGATGAAATTACTAGTGATTAATAGATCATTTAAACGTGATCATTGAAGAGTGAGTATATAAGTTGTTAAGAGCCAAGTTGAAATTACAAGTGATGTTTCCACTAAAATAAAATTAACGTATCATCAAAATATGGACCAAAATAAATCCTTGTTAGGTATAACAAAATCTCCCTTTTGTGCATTAAAAAAAAAAAAACAAGAAAGAAAAATCCCTTTAGTCCTTTACTACATATTATCATGCATATTGCCACATCCTTTTAAGTCCCTTTTTTCATTTTTTAGGTAGAATAATGCTATTGAAACCACACATTTAACACCAAACATAGGTTCTCAACTCTTTTTGTTTCAGTTTCTAACTCACATAGTTAAAGTTCTTAATTATTTAGCCAAGTATTATCTGATTACTTATTATGATTCTTTAACTAAGAAGTTAGGAGTTTGAATTCCATCTTAGACAGAAAATATTCCATGACCACTGTTCGCGAATTCCATCTTAGACAGAACATATTCCATGACCAATGTTCGCGTAACACATAAGAGAGAATTAATCGATGTGTTAAATGATCATGCTACATACATATCAAAAATCACTCACTCACTACAAAAAAGCATTTACTGTTTGTAAATAATGACTAAGCTGATATAAATAAATTTTATTACTCAACTATAACAAATTTAATTATTCTATTATGATAAATTTAATAATTTTGCTGACTCATTCTTTTGTTGAAAAAATACATAAATATACACAAATACATAATGATTAATTTTTAATATATACAGAACATTTTCTATTTTCTAAAATAAAGAAAAAGTTGAAACAAATGAGAAGACTACAAAGTTAGGCGTTTAAACATGAATATCTATTAGAGAGTACAACTAGATTTTCCCTTCTAGATATTATATGCTTAATGCTGTAATATGGTTGTAGATATGTTATATCTATTTATGCTCCATTTCTTCTAATGTTTGGTTGTTGGTAAGAAATAAGTGAGAATAAAGCCAATATATATATATATATACCTAAATAAGTTTTTTGTGTAAAATATTTAACCCAACCAAACATATCCCAAGTACATTATGTACTAGAGAACAAAATAGCAACCACTTTGAAAAGTTCAAAAAACAAAGGAAAAGAAAACACACAAACTTCTAAACAATACTGAAAGGAAACAACCACTAACTAAAACACTCAACAACCCAATCAAAGATATTAGTTTCAAATTAGAGAGCAAAAGACAGCTGTTGTTACTACTACAAATCATGACTTGAGAAACTTGGCTTCCCTTTTGAACCGACTTTGTAGGAAAATATAATGTAAGGAAATCAATCAAGTTTAGCAACACAAAAATCAAGAACACAATGCACTAACAAAACGTGTTCATCTTCAAATGGACAGCATCATCATATGTTTCTTCTACTACACTCTATACCCAAGAAAAAATCTAAAACAATTAGTACAATGATGAGTTTTGCTAACTAGAACTCAAATTAATGAATAATGAATAATCAAGACATTTTCATATTTCAATACAAATTTCCCTTTCTATCTCATTAGCCAAATAAAGCCTCAAACAGTTTATGAACAATACACATTCTCTTCTCCTATGAACAGGAAAGATTAAAGAACATGTGCACTGACCCTGCAGAACTAGAACAATGTGCAACATTCAAAATGATGTGAAATTGTGTCAATGGAAAATGTAGTTAAATTGTCTGAGTGAGTTTGGCCCAATCAGGATATGGGCATTCATATGTCCAATCAGGGCCAGAGTACTGAATACAATGTAACCATAGACCTTCTTCGTCGGTATCATATCTGCGATCACAAAACCAGAAGGAAATTCGGAATGGAATCATATGAATCATGACTTACTAGATGCTGGCTAACAAACTGAAAATTAACACTAAGCTTCTACATATCATTACAAACTAAACACAACCAAAAACAAAAAATTGGAAAGCATGGGGGAAAAAGTATAAAGTAAAATAGAATAGTATAAAAAACTCATTGGGAGCAATATTGTCATATCTATGTAGAAAGAGCAATATTGTCAACACTGAGGGAAAAAAAAGGATATCATTTGTGATTTGAATGCAGCATTTAATCATAAAGGTTTGTTCTACAACTTACATTACAAACAAGAAGCAAATTTTTTTATTTTTGGGATAAACGGTTCTTACCCTTTTGGTGCCAAATTTGGACAGTTTGTACACATGGGATCAATGCTAAAACCCACATTGGACTTCTCTTCACAATCATTGACGACTTTTTCCTCAATACTTGATGTTAGAGCAGTGGCAGATGTGCAAGCTGATCTATCAGCACTTGAACCTTTACTTGATCGATTGACAGTTTCATCTGATATGTACAGCATGTCATTGGCTATTGGGTGTCCCGAATGCTTTAAATGAACACGAATCTACACCAGGGGCGAGTGTTTGTTAGCATTTATATATTCATATTGTAATAAGTGGACAACGATCAAATGCAGGATGCCTTTGATCCATAGTGGACTTCAGATTTTCAAATGCATCTGTGGTTTTTATTCTATTATCTTTATTCCCTCTATTGGCAATGAATAGAATACTTTCATTGACAAGCAAAGTGTTCGATACAACAATATGGACGTGCAGCAACATTGCTGACGTGCGGCCCACTGAAGAAAGTGTTGTCATTGTCGCAACACATCAATGGTGAGTCAGCACATTCGGCATTAAAAATGCCATATGTTTACATCCACATAGCGGCAAGAGTTCACCTCAACAAAGAACATATCAGACACAAATAGAACCACATATCAAAATCATCACCAGCAGGAAAAATGAAAAAGGGAAGCAAAAAAATAAAATCCAACATGCATGTGAATTCTCAGGGGTTCGTATTAATCCAAGCCGGATCGCATATTAACCTGATAGTTTCCTACCTGATGAGTACGACCAGTGATTGGTTCACATAAAACAATACTCTGAGCACCATTAGAAGAAATCCGAGTAAATTTTGTAGAGGCTGCCTTGCCCTTTGCAGAGTCTCTGACCTGCATTAATGAAAGAAATATTTATTCAGATTTATCATGTAAAGTAATTTCCAGACTTTTCATCCCTGAGTTTATTCATCAATAACTGAATGTATCAACTTCATGTTGAACCTCCTAAAAGTATCTGGCAACTTCTTTTTGCTGAGCATTAGTTATCAATTTCGTAGCTGAATGACTAACTTTTCATAACATGTGAATAAATAGGGCAAGTATTAACCATTAAGTGAATCAGTGGTTAGTCATATCTCTTATGGTTAAAGTGGTAGAAAACAGGGAGGAAGAGTGTTTAGCAGTCCTAAATAATTGCTTATATTTTGATGCAGTTGTGACGGATGTTATGCATAAAAAAACATACGCGAAGTGTTGGAACTAGCTACCAAAACCCTCTGTCAGCTATAGAGATTAAGGTGCTCACCTCCGCTGTGCTCCTCCCTTCCCGAGCATTATAGTCTATATTGGCATCAACAACTAGCTAAAAAGTAAAAACTTAGTCAAGTGAAGAGAAGAGTATCACAATCTTAACTAACAGAACATCGTTTACTTATTTACAGATAAAATCAACAGATGATGTGAGTAGAACTTGAGAATTTGCCCGAGACTTTGATTATTCATGTTTGTTTTGAGATTCTTTAAAAAACACTCCATGTACAATTGTTAAAATAAAAATCAAGTGATCTTTTTTCCTTTAATGTGTCCAAAAACAATGTTTTCAGAACAACTATTCTGGGCTGGCAACTTAGTAATTAGTAAATTTCATAAACAGCAATCCTCTAACGAAGAGTAATACTACATAAATTTCCGCAGCATGACAACACCACTAAAAAAAGGTGCTTCATTAATTTTCTCTATCACAAATATAAATATGCTTACTTTTGCTTTCCAACTCTAGCTTTTAATTAAATTTGCTCCAGCTTGTGATTCGGATTGTGACAAATACATCATTTAATTGCTATATTATATTCAGCTCAAATAACAAAATACCTCATCCTTGGGAAATTCTCCAACTACTCTTGCTATATACTTTTTCCGGACTAAGCCACCTTCAATCTGTAGCAATCAAATTCTACATTATAGTGTACTGGAAAAAGAAAAAATCCAAATGATTTATATGTTATGAACTCATTAGAATGTTGATAACATGACACGAGAAATTGAAATGTTGTTTCATTTCTTCCCCTTTGCTATGGAAGCAAGCCTCACCAAAATTTTGAAAATGTACTTACTTTTTCGAGCCAACAGTTGACAATTACATTATACAAGCATCCCTGTCTTTTAGTATAGGTTACATGATTGTCAACTGAAACTAAATGGGATACTCTTCGCACAAATTGCAGATATAAAACATTTTTCAATAATCAAACTGTCATTTACAAATCTAGTTTGACTGCAAAACCAGCCATCTCTGGACATACCTAAACTTAAGAAATTTAAGCAAAAGTACACATGTAAACTTGCTATATACCCCTTATTAAATTTACATGCAGGCATTGTAACTCTGCAGTTCAGAAAATAGAAAAGACTAACATGCAAGTAAAAAACAGAAAACTTCAATTCACAAAATCAGATTAATTATATTTCATAACTTCATGGTAATAAATACAGAAAGTACCATCAATAGTTCTTTATGTACATCACTTTAACTATAAGGTGCAATATTAAATATTTCAGTCAAATTAGGTTTGCTAAATAAATCATGGCACCTCCTATTTAGTCAAATAATTTCATCATATATTTATATATAGTATTGCTGCACAGTGTATATGTCATGTTCATGTAAAATTACACAAATCCACCATTTATCTGATTTATAGGAAATAAATAGGGAACAACAAATGTGCAAATTTACCTGCTGCCTAAAAATGTCAGCTTTTGAAGCATTTCTGGCTAAAATAAGAAGTCCTGACACAAGGCGATCTAGTCGATGAACAGCTGAGATTATGATGTAAAGGGAAAATGCAGGTACAAATGGATAAAGTCTACAGATCTGGGTTGGTATACCCCCAAACAATAACAACAAAAAGGCACAAGGGAAAGCTATATTTTATGGCCAGGAAATCAAACACCTTATCGGCATATATCATATATGACACTTCTCTTGAAGAAGAAGATGATGATGACGACGACGACATAAAATATATCTAAAACAGCCTGTTAGGATACGAAATACAGGTGCCAGCCCATGCTCAGCTTGAAGGATGCCAACAACAGTGTTCTTACGATATTGACCACATGGATGAACCTATTTAACAGCTAAAATTCACGGCTTTAGCATCGATGACATACAAACTAAACGATCAGGTAGAAGCATCTACCATTTCCTTAGGTAACTAGAAGATAACCCAATTAAAATCCAGATATTGTTTTCTTCTAATTGCACGAAGCAATTCAAATTACATAAAAGCATCATCATGTTAATGATTTAATTTAACATGCTAATCTCCATAATCCATCTTCCGCACTTGGCAGATATTATGATAATGAAAACCCAATGCATGTAAAACATTAGGAGAAACAAACATCCTTGTGAAACTGACTAAACACTTGTACACGTAGATATGTTCAGCCACACCTTTGGTGGTAATTGAAAACCCAAAAAAAGATGTCACTACTAACAATTTGCTATTTCTTGTTAAGTCTTATGTATCTTTGGTAGTAATATGAAGGGAATAACCGCTTAACATGAGAGTTATACTGAAAAAGTCATGCCTTGTATGATGGCAACATTACATATTCGTGGCAGGTACATACAACAATTTATGCTGTTTTTCATATAAGTTTAGATGAGAACATCATGTGACTAGCAAATATAGTTCACTTTCCCATATTGATAAGTTTATGGTTTGAACAAATGACGGAAGAATGTTCTCATTCTCTCAACATGTATTTTACTTAAACATGGCAGCTTTAAAACTCGGGGAAAGTAACTAATCCACTTGTTAATGCATACTTACAGGGACAGATGCAGGTTTACAAACAGTCAGCACGTCTAGTTCTTTTTGGAGAATCGGAACCTCACAAGCCATCACAGGCGGTTCATGCCTAAAACCTTTGCGGCATCAGTTTCAAGCTCAATCACTTCTAAACCACAAAAGTAAAAATGCAAATCTTTCAGTGCAAAGACAAACCTGTGTACGAAATGGCTAATCTTCTGTGATGATTTAACTATGTATGAAACTGGTACCCTCTCACCATCAACTTGAATCCTTCCACATTTCACTGCACTAACCTACAACAAGACACTAAATCGTATTAAAAAGCCGCTCTTTCCTTTGGAGGTTCTGCTAAGGGTACTCGTTAATGATACAAAAGGGGGAACTTTTTAATGATAGACATAAAGTTTAAGTTTCAATAACATGAAATACATAAGTTGTATCCTCCCAACCCCCACCCCCACCCCCCCCCCCAAACTATGAATCTGCCATTTCTTTTAAGGTGGAGACTCACATACAACTGTCTTCGTGTGAAGTTAATAACTGAGAAACGTAGATAATTTGACAATTTTGACTACATTCTCCTCTAACGGTTTTAATCTCTATTTTTAAAAGTTAAAATATTTCTTTAAAGAAAAATGCAAGAAACAAATTTCAAATGCATAATCATGGAGGAATGATATTACTAACTATTAAGGATATTTTGCTTCAAACTAAAAAATGTGAGCAAAAGGGTAGTTATTGTTGCATACTTACATAATATTCATAAGGTCGACCCTTGAACTCTTGGGCGAATAAATCCACAATAGTTTTCCCTGCCCATCGATTCTTAACCTGACACCAGCCAAAAATACACCATTTTTCTAGGGTTTTTACATTACACCGTACATGTAACAGATAAATTGGATTATAATTAATAGATAAGAGAAATAGTAAAAGGAACTAACATGAGCTATGAATTCGAAGTAGTAAGGTTTAACATATCGAATTCCTGCGCCAATTATTAAACAAAAAGGGAATGAAGGTAACAGAGAGTGTGATAAGTAGTTGATGATTATGAATTGAAGGAAATGAAAAGGGTACCGTTTCGGAAGATGTAGTCGTGAGGGTGCGGGGGATTCGCTGGGGTTTGCCACACGATATCCGTTCCCATTCTGATTCCTTCTTCTTCTTCTTCTTCTTCTCTCTTCCTCTTGTTCATGCTATGAGCCTATGATTCCACTGGGTGCGCCAAAAAGCATTCAAGTTTCAAGCTTGGAACTTGGATACTGGATAGTGTCATGCGGTTATCAAAACGACAGTGTTTTGTTTTCAGTGCGGCGTAGCTAAAGCCTCAAGGTAGCGTTTGTTTTCGGATGCACCATACTTATACGTGTAGAATTTGGTGAGTAGAGATATAAATATTGAACACATTGTTTTTGAGATAATTTTTTATATTTTTATATTTATTTTTTTACGAAAGATAATAATAGATACAAAATTTGTAAGAGGGACTCAGACTTTTTTATAAATTTTGTTTTTTTTGTCCAGAAATATTTTTTATTATTTCATTGTTATCTATTTTTATTTTTTTATTGCGTTGTTCTCAAAGAGGTAATTTCTTTTTTTATTCTTTTTCTATTTCTTTCTTTTTCAAGTACCCTCTCTTTTTTATAAAATTATCCATTGGGGTGGATAATTCTTTTCTTTTTGTCGTTTTTACTTCAATACCATTTTAACTTTATATTATATTATTTAATTTATAATAAAAATAATAATAAAAATAATTAATCTTAAAATTTTTAAAAAATAAATATTATCAAAAATAAAATTGATCTTTTAAAATACTTAAAAAATTATAAATTGTAATTGATTTTATATAATTTAAAGAAAAATTAATTTTTTTAAAAGAAAAATCAGTTTTTAAATTAAAAAATTAGTTTTTTAAATAAAAATAAATTTTTATGTTAAAAACTAATTTTTTTCTTATAAAAATGGATTTTTTTTAAAATTGATTTTTTATTTAAAATTAATTTGGCTTATTAATTTAAACAAAATTTTTTATTAATCAAATTCTGATTTATTTTTTTGTTAATCTTAATCATATGTATTTCTATATATTAATAATAAATTTAAAAATAAAATAATTATATTTATAAATTTTATTTTAATATAAATACTATTATATTTTTTATTAAAATTTTTTGCCTTTTCAAACACTTTTTTCAAGTTCCGTCTGTACTCCTATATACTCATCCTTTATTAAATTAGTTTGTACTTAATATAGAAAATTTGGAATCACATGGCTATTTTAGTCATTTCATATAATATTTTAGTCTTGTCCATGTGTATCCAAACATACTATTAGACATTACATTAGTGTCTTGTACATCGTATCCAAACATAATACACAAAAGATAATTTTTAGTGTCTCCATCCTATTGTCTCTGTCTCAGTGTCATGTTCTGTCCTGTCTCTAAAAATAAACGTAGAACGACATCGTTCTATAAGTTGTTTTCGTTATGACTACACATGAACATATCAAATTATTTTATAATATTTAATTATTAATTTTACATGAATATAATTATTGTTCCAGGGCTTATCTAAGAATCGGATGATTGGACTCAAAGGGAAGGCCCAAATGATTGAGGATTGGTTTTCGACTAGCTTTACATCTGGGAGCCGCTGTCTGAGTTGTGTGTTTTGAAGAATGGGGGGTGGTACCTGCAAAGACACTCTGATGCCTAAGTTAGCAAGGGGTTAAGGAGGATTTAAAAATTGGAACTTAGTTTTACCTGAGTGTGTCAGTGTATATATATAGAGATGGTGAACCAATAACCACAGTTGGAGTAGTTCCACTTCTGATGGTGGATAACCGTCCATTTATCTTAGGGTTGTTGAGATATCTCTTCTAGAAGTGGGTGAGAGATTTTAGGAGGCAGTTACTTATTTGAATAAGTTCAACTGCCAGCTCATGTTGAATCCGACCTCTTTTGGAGAAGTCGGGTGAGCAGTGAAGGCCAACCCTTTGGATTGGGTCTTTTGAGCTTAATTGGGTCTAGCCATTGCATTGGGTCAAGGTAGAAACAGTGCCCATACTCAAGTCCGATCTCTTATTTGCGAGTTGGATTAGAGTATTAATTGAATTCGGGGATGTTTAAGTCGGGGTTAGCTTCAATCCCTTTGTGTTAGCATGAATTCTAGAAATTTTCTAGCATTCACTGCAAAGGTACATTTATGGGAATTTAGTCTCATCCCGTGTGCTCTTATGGTGCCGAAGACTTTCAAGAGATCGTCCAAGAGGCAGGCGTCATCCTTGGTTTTCACCAGCATATCGTCTACGTATACCTCCATTAACTCTCCCAGATGAGGTGCAAACACCTTATTCACCAGCCTTTGATATGTGGCCCCCTGCATTTTTATTTTAATCCAAATGGCATGACCACGTAGCAATAATTTGTCCTGGACGTGATGAACGACGTCTTTTCTTGGCCAGGCTTGTACATCGGGATTTGGTTATACCTTGAGTAAGCATCCATGAATGACAAGTATTGATACCCCGAATTGGAGACCACTAGGGTATAATATTTGGTAGAGGATATGGGTCTTTTGGACATGCCTTATTCTTTCCGACGTCTTGTCCTATCTGTATCTCTTCAGTCTTTCCTCCAGGCTGTGGTCGTAACTCTTCTTTAACTCGGACTCATCCGAGCTCAACAGTGTTGACTTCTTTGCCTTTACCTCTTAGGTTAAAGCTTTCGTTGTAACACTTTCTCGTCAACTTCTGATCTCTTTTGATGGTGTCAATCCCTTTCGGTGTTGGGAACTTCATGAAAAGATGGGGGTAGAAACCACTGCTCCAAGCCGATTTAGGGTTGTTCTGCCTATCAGGGCGTTATAGGCAGAAGTTACATCGACGACAATGAAGTCAATGCTTAGAGTCTTGGATTTTACACCCTTTCCAAAAGTGGTGTGTAGAGAAATGAAGCCCAATGGTTTAATGGGAGTGTCCCCTAATCCGAAGAGAGTGTCAGGGTAGGCTTTTAACTCCTCCTTGTCCAGTCTCAGCTTGGCGAATGCTGGCTTGAACAGGATGTCTGCCGAGCTCCCTTGATCCACTAGAGTTATATGTAGATAAGCGTTAGCGAGAATCATGGTGATTACTACTGGGTCATCGTGCCCAGGCACAATACATTGTCCATCTTCTTTGGTGAAGAAAATGATTGGAAGGTCGGGTCCTTCATTCCCGACTTGGTAGACTTATTTCAAATGTATTTTTCGAGATAATTTGGTCACCCATCCTCCTGCAAAGCCTCCCGATATCATATGAATATGTCATTCGGGGGGTTTGTGGGGGCGGACTTCTTCGTCCGTGGCCTTCATCGTCTCTTTTTCTCTTCACATAATTGTCCGAACTTTCTATGATATATCTGTCTAATCGAATTTTTCTGGCCAGTTTTTCTATCACATTTTTCAGATCGTAGCAATCATTAGTGGAATGTCCATACAACTTATGGTACTCACATTATTCATTGATGCTTCCCCCCTTTTTGTTCTTTATTGGTCGCGGGGGAAGTAGCTTTTCAGTATGACAAATTTTCCTATAAACATTGACTAGGAAAACTCGTAGGGAAGTGTAGGAATGATATCTTCTGGGCCTCTCAGACCCGACTTATTCCTTTTTCTTGGGCTCCATCTCCTTTTCCTTTGATTGGTTGGAGTGCCCTAGTCGCCAGTTGGGTTCTTGTAACCTGACGTTTTCTTCCATATTGATGTACTTTCCAAACCGTTTTTGTACATCACTCAAGGAAGTCGGGTGCCTCTTTGAGATGGACTAGGAGAAAGGTCATTTTCGGAGTCCATTAACGAGGCCCATTATTACTGCTTCAGTAGGTAAATCTTGGATTTCCAAGCACGCTTTGTTGAACCACTCCATGTAGTCTCTCAGGGGTTCTCCAACCTCCTGTTTTACTCCTAGTAGGCTAGGAGCGTGCTTGACCTTGTCTTTTTTAATTGAAAATTGCTCGAGGAACTTGCACGAGAGATCATCGAAGCTGGTTATCGACCTTGGGGGGAGGCTATCAAACCACTTCATGGCCACCTTTGTTAGGGTTGTCGGAAAAGCCTTACAACGAGTGGCATCTGATGCGTCGACTAAATACATCCGACTTTTGAAATTACCGAGGTTGTGCTTCGGGTATGTCGCCCCATCATACAGGTCCACATCGGGGCTTTTAAAGTTTCTGGGAACTTTAGACCTCATGATATCCTCAATGAATGGGTATTCTTCTCCTATTGGAGTGTCTTCTCGATCTCTGCGGGAATTCTTATTTCGGAGATTGGATTCCAGCCTTGAGAGCTTTTCTTCAAGCTCTCTTTGTCGCTCGATCTCTCTCCTTAGGCTTCGTTCCGCTTCACACTGTCGTTCCAACTCATGTTCTAGGTACTCTAGCCGATCTTGGTGACCACGTAGTAGTCCCATTAGGTCAACAGAGTGGGGCTGTCCATCTTTTCCGAACTGATGAACTTTAGAGAAAATCCTTTTTGATCCCTGGGTTTGGAGGGATCTTCGCCGTGTTGTTCTTCCTTTTCTTTTAGGGATATTATTTTCCTGTCGTTGTTAACCACGTCTTGGTGTTCTTGCTCATACTCCGATGCGGTGTGTCCATCTTCTTGTTGGTCGTCTGCCGTCACTGGTTGATCTTCCAGGTTCCTTGGCAACGGCACCAATGTTCCGGGACTTACCTAGAACCGGATGATTGGGCTCAAAGGGAAGGCCCAAATGATTGAGGATGGGGTCTCCGACTAGCTTTGCGTTTGGAAGCCGCTATTCGAGTTGTGTATTTTAAAGAATGGGGGTGGTACCTACAAAGACACTCCGATGCCTAAGTCAGCAATGGGTTAAGCAGGTTTTAAAGATTAGAACTTAGTTTTACCTGAGTGTGTTAGTGTATATATAGATGGTGAACCAATAACCACAATTGGAGTAGTTCCACTTTTGATGATGGATAACCTTCCCTTTATTTTGGGGTCGTTGAGATATCTCTTCTAGAAGTGGGTGAGAGATTTTAGGAGGCAGTTACTTATTTGAATAAGTTCAATTGCCAGCTCATGTTGAATCTGACCTCTTTTAGAGAAGTCAGGTGAGCAGTGAAGACCAACCCTTTGGATTGGGCCTTTTGAGCTTAATTGGATCTGGCCATTGCATTAGAGCATGGTAGGAACAATTATATATGAGTCTTTATTTTTAAATTTATGAATTATAATTAATTATACTATAAAGTAGTGAAAAGACAAAAGTTAAGGAAAAAAGAAGAGAGAAATTTAAAACATAAGTTGATTATTAATAAAAAAATTAATATACGGACATATGCAAAAAAAAAAGAAAAAAATGAGAAAACAGAAAAAAATACATTATATTAGAAAAGAGAAAATATTTTAAAAAATAGTTTATTAACCTCTATTTTTTAAAATTATTTTTAGGTGGCATCTATATTAAAATATTATCAAAGTTGTTAGTAGTTAAGTTAGTAATGTTAGTAGTTAGTAGATGGATATTTATGAGACTAGTTGGTAATATTTCTATAAATAGAGTGATTTTTGTATCATGTAACAACAACTTCATTATCTTCACAAATAATCTTATTTTGCTCTTTTCCCAAAAATTTAACATAATATCAGAGTCATGGTATCTTCTTTGAAAAGGATAAGCCATTAATTTTTTGGTGAAAAATCACCATGCTTCTTTTTCAAACTCAAATAATCAGTCCCCGATATCTTCTTCCTCTCTAATAGCAGAATCATCTTCTAACGTAGCACAAGATCCCACTAGTCCGTTCTATATTCGTTCTCCTCTAAATTAATCATCTGTTTTCAATATGGAGCGTTGCAATAACCTAGTGTTGTCTTTGCTATTTCATTAATTCATTCCTTCTCTCCCACTATTACCCAAAATTATGGTAATTGAGATCTGAAACGCGTCTTCACGTGCCTCTCAAAGTTTGTTGTCACTGTCACTTCTTTTTCTTTTTATCTTCTTTGTCCCTTTTCTCTCTTTCTTTATCTATTTGTTCACCCCGCTGCCGGCCACCTTTGCAGCGTTCCCGATGTCCACTTTCTTCTTCCCTTATTTTTCTTCCTACTCCTTTTTTGTTATCTCACTCTTGTCTCACTCTCAAACACAGAAATAGAGCAAAAATCCTATTACTTCTTTCCATCAGAATCGCCGGCCCGCGACACACGCCTCTTCCTCCTCTGTATCACCGTACGTTGCTCACGTCTTCCCCTAACTAGACCAGAGGACTTGTTCCTCCTCTTCGTCATGACAGGCCCACGCCGCACCTCTCTCTTCCTTGCGTCTCGCGTTACACCCCTCTTTCTCTGCGTTATCGCGCTGCATGCCTCTTCCTTAACCATCTCATCGAAACTTATCAAAGTTAGAGATTATTGACATCTTCCATCCACAGCTTGCGAGAGCATATTAAAATATTATCAAAGTTTTTAGTAATTGAAAGTTAAGTTAGTAATGGGTTAGTAGTTAGTAGATAATATTTATGAGGTTAGTTGGTAATATCCTATAAATAGAATGATTCTTGTATTATGTAACAACAACTTCAATGCAAAAATTTGACTATCTTCACATATAATATTATCTTTTCTCCCAAAAATTTAACAATTCATGTGATACTTATTAATCTATTTTTTGTGTGGATGATATTTTTAAAAGAATCACATAATGATTTAAATGATAAGTTAAATTTGTAGATATAAGTTTTAGAAATATATATTTACGTATAAATTATAGTAAGAAGGACTAAAGAAGTATATGAAGTTTTAATTTTTGCACCAAAAGAGAAAATATTAACATAAAAGTAAAATTGGAAAAAGATTATACTAAAAAATTTTTTAAATATATTAATTATATTATTTAAGAAAAAATTAAGATAATGAAGAAATAGAAAATGATATAAATCATATGATTAAAGTGAGTTGGTCAGAATAATAGTGTGCTAAGTTTTATATGCAATAAAAAAATATATTTTAAAATTTAAAAGTCGTGTGTGATAAAAAATAAACATAATTTTAAGCTAAAATGATGATTTTTAAATAGATGAATAATCATACATACAAGGAGAAAAAATAATCATGTGAGTATTAGAATTTGTGACATCTAAGTTAAAGCATGCATTATTTTTTCTTAATGCAAAATCTAAGTAGACACACACAATTAAGAAAAAAAAATCCAAGTCTTCTTCTATCCAAAGTCTTCCTCCTAAATAGAATTTGTGACATTTGTCCGTCATATATTTCCTATTATTATTATTATTATTATTATTATTATTAGAAAATAAATAAATAAATTTTTAATTTTTTAATTTAAAAATATTTAAATTTGTAGACAATAAAAAATGTAATAACGTTTTTAAATTTTTTAAATGCAAAATATTTAAATTTTTCATATTTTACGGAAGACTTAGAGGTTAGATAATAAAAAATATTTTTATATTTTTAATTAATAAATCACTTATTTATATCCCAGATAAAAAAATTAGGATCTATTTGTTATTTGTTATTATTATTATTATTATTATTATATTATTATTATTATTATTATTATTATTATTATTATTATTACAACAAAAACACTGTCGAAGAAGAAAAGAGAAGAGGAAGAAGAAGAGCATTTTCGCTTCGTTCCCAAATCCCCAGAGAAGTCAAACAAGTCTTCCTCTGAGAGAATCACTCATCCACCAAGGCACTTTACAAATTCCAAATTTTTATTTCTTTTTTTTTCACAATTTTTATTCTTTTTTAACTTTTGGGTCTTCTTAGTTCTTAGTTCTTCTGTTGCTTTTGGTAAATCAAAAATCAAAGTTCAAATCTTTGGGTAAGTTTTTCTCTCTGTGTGTATGATTATGATTACAAAATTACAGATCCACTTCAATTGAAAATTTTTAGGAACTTGGGTTTGGAGAAGAAAAGTGAATAGTGAAGAAGAAGAAGAAATTGAAATTGGAGTGAAATGCCGGAAGAGGAGTTGGTGGACATAAAGTTCAGATTGTACGATGGGTCTGATATGGGGCCATTCAGGTACTCTTCAGCAGCCACAGTTGATGTTCTCAAACAAAGGGTTGTCTCAGATTGGCCAAAAGGTTCTAACTTCATCATCACTTGGTTACTTTTCCCCTGAATTACGCTTTTTTTTTTGGGTGTTTTGATGCTGCTTAGTGTTTATGTCCATTTTTGGGTGTTTGATTTTGCGTTTTTCACTTGTTGAGCTATATTAGTTGCTGTATGTTCATGATTATTGATTCATATGAGTAGGGGAATGCATTGATATGTCGAATTTTAATGTTTGATACTATGTTTTATTGTTTCTGATAAGTTTGTCATTTTATGTGTGATCATGTGATGTAAATATGCATATCAGGCTTGTGTAATTAGTTAATTTTGGGAGTTTACAGTTGGATTCAGCATTTGTAAGTCTCTTCTTAAAGCTAAATTATGGTAGCTTTGGTTTCTTTGGCTTCTGTAGTTATTTTGTCAAGTAAAATTTGATTCGGCTGGTATCATTCGATATATATAAAGGGAAAGAATGAGGTGGTGATCTTTTGTTTTCCCTCAAGGTCCCAAAACACTTCCTCGCCGAAACTCTGAGCAGCCAGGAGGAAGTGTTTTTGCATAGATTTCAACTACTGAACAAACAGGAGGGAACCCCTCCATTCCTTAAAACATGCAAAGAAGAGGAAGTCCGTCCTCCTTCACACACACTTTCATTTTCCTTTTGTGTCCCCTCTTCTGAAAAGCATCCAAAATTAGGTTTTGGCTGCACCAAAGCTTCCATGCTTTCGTTCCTTTTCCTTTCCGATCCTCTTCCATACATTATTTTTTGCAGTGTTTTAGTCCCAACAGTCATTCATCATACATGCCTTAGTTGGTGCAACAACTCCAACCTTCACACCTATTTAGGAATTAGGATATGGATGTCAATTCCTATGTGAAGCATGATATTGCAAGATGCATGTTTCATCACAAATTTCTTGCTTATGAATAGAAAGCTTTTGTTTTGCTTATACCTTTACAAGTATTACATTTGATTTTGATAATTTGAACTCTTTCTTTGACCTTGATAACAACTAGCTCCTATTCACATAAGGGAAGAAAGAAAAAAAAAAAAACTTTGTATATTACTATTGGAACTAATATTCCAGCAGGGAAATTCAACTTCAGAAGCTTGTAAAGTAAGATTATCCAGCATGGAAATTCAACTTCCAGCATGTATATTACTATTGGGCATAAATGACCATTCAAATTTTCTCACCTAGTTAGCTTAACAACCTCTTCTTGTTTCTACTCCTATTCTTTCATAAAATTTGATGAAATTTTTTGCCTTAGTAGGCTTGGGGTTCCTATCAACATCCCCTTTCAAAATCCATCATATCCTCAAGGTGAAATGTAGGAAGTCCCCATTGAATGTAAGATCCAACGAGTTTCCAAAGCGTGGGAGGTTCTGCCATTTGACCTGTAATTCCTGCTGACTTGTTAACTTCCTCTGCCATTTATTCCCACTTGACCTTTTCATTGGCTTCATATTATATGGATCATAAAAGCGTTAATTGAATTTTCAATTCACTCTATTGACAAGGACTGCAACTTATAAAGCTGTATCTTTATATAAACTTTCTTCCCAAATTCCAGCTTCGACTATTTTATGTATATGCACCTGAACTTTCATCCTGTTTTGAGGAAAGAGCTCCTTATTTTTATGCATTTTCTGATTTTGATCTTGCAGCAGTTGGTTCATACCTGTATCAAATCTTGAATAGGTTAGCTTTTGAGGTTGAATTGTAATTGGTGTCATACCAATATTCTGGACAACTCAACCACTGGCTGACTCTCAGGTTTAAAATCAGAAAGACACCTAAGTACTTACCACTTCGGATTGTCCATTGATGGAGGGTGGTAGCAGTAGTGAATCAAAGCTTACCCTTTGCAGGTGAGCAGTGCAACAAAATGTGCAAATTTGGTGAGTTGATTCACCAGCACCATTACAGTATCCAAGCTCATAATAGTCTTTGGTAGCCCTCATAGCAAAATCCATATACAAATCAGTCCATGTATTAGCTAGAATAGGTGCGGGAGGCTTTATGGAGAAAGTGCTAAATATGTAGCCCTTCAAAATACAATAGGGTTGATATTCTTCTGTAGTTTCTCTGAAATTTGGAGTGATCCGTTGAAAGTGAAGCGAGTCATGGGATTCTCTCTATTCTTGCATTAACAAAGGGATTTTCTAGGATCCCCTAGGTAATTCTGCCCTACTTCAATTTCCCTTCTGCACTCGGAGACCTTGACGGGAGTTTGGATTAATAGTAACTCTTGCATAATACTTAAGTTTCTCATCTGTGATCAAATCTTCCTCTATTCCCACTTGGGTATTCTGCAGTGCCCAAAGTCCCACATCAGGTAGTATGGGATGTTTGATGTTGTATTTAAAGAGAAGGTTCTTTCCCCTCAATAGCTAACTTTTAAGGTGTGGTTTCCGACTTTCTTAGGTACTTAACACACAGTTAATTGGGTCATAGGTCAAGCAATCTTACCATATGTTTTTTTAAGTAACCTCCTATAGTACTGTTAACCGAAGGATTCCTCCCAACCCTTTTCAAACTTGTGGGGGTTGGCTCCTCCTCTATGGCTTACATTTTCTTGGGGTAAGTTGCCACCCTTTATTGAAGATTTCCTCCTAGATGCACCAGTTTAAACTGCCTGAAGCTGCAAGTTATTCTATTGTTAATAAGTGACACTGTCTTAACAGCTCCAAAACTAATCTCAATTCTCAAATCTTCTCTATATGCTTCATATTGTTGCTGTATATAAGCATGTCATCCAAAAATACCTAGTCAGATCTCCTCAACCATGGCTTGAGAACAAATTTTGTAAGACATCCCTATGACGGGTATTATGAGTTTTTGGTTATGCCAATTGGTTAATAGCTTAAATAATTCCCATTCCTCTTCCAAATTTCAGGCACTAGTGGATTTTGGTTATCAAGCCATGTGTAAGGAGATTTGCCTTAGTATATCGTGAAGCTCATCGAAGATTGAAATTTTGAAATTTTTCTGGTATTATGCCTTATAGCTCTAGCATGTAACACTTCAGCCACTTTTGTTCTCAGACTCATTCTTTTGGTAGTGAGGATATCTTTGGAGTTTTTTGGTTGGGATTTCATCCTCCTTTAATATAATAGCATTGTTTTACTCTCTTATAGGTCTTAATCTTGTAAGTTAGATTAAGTCTTGGAATTCATGTAATGCTTGTGGCACGTCTTAGAAAGAAATTGATGACCCTTGGGCTGATGCTTTTGGATGAGGTAACTAATCGAATTGGATCCTCTCAAGCAAAATCCATATGACCAAGTCGTGTTATTTTACACCGTTGATTATACTCTTATGCATCCCACACATGGTTTCACCTTCGTGATCAATGCTAAAAGAAATAATACAGGACTTTATCATGTGAAATTTCGAATGAAAAAATTCCATTCTCATTAAAGTAATACTTCTCTTCATTCTCTTTCAACACCATTGTGGTTTTCCATAAGATTTAGATTCTGCATAAGGCAGGATAACCCTCAAGAGTCATGTCTTCCCTGCTTCATTCATGAAGTTCCAGCTCTTGGAAGTTATCTTCTCCCCCTCCAAGAATCGCCTACAAGTCAAGACCAAGAAGTACCTTCATCCCCTCAAGCTTCATTTAGGGGAAACAGATGTTATATTATCTTACACTACCAGCACTTTCAAATTCCATCTCCTTTTTATTTATCTTTTTTGTGTTTTTTTGGTCTTTCCTACCTCCATTATGAATGAACTAATACTTTCTATTGACAGTCTGAATTCTTCAATAACTTTGGTTGCTAAACAATTGCTTTAAGCACCACTAAGGATTTGATATGATCCATTCCTTTGATTTCACCCTACCTTTGGTTGTAAATCCCATAAACTTTAGAAAGAGCCAGTAATTTTTGGTGCCTTTCTCAACAATAGAGCTCTTGGGTTTTAGCCCATTGTTCCTTTCCCTTATACCAGCATCAAATGGATGGGTTAAGGGACATATCCCTGCCTTTTGCTATACTACAAACCCAAGGCCCTCCTTTGTCTTTTTATGTCAATCTTAGGACCATAAGAAATTATGTCGAACTAAAATACATGATATCAAATAAGAAATAACACAGAATACATATTTTTCTTGGCCTAACTGAAATGAAAATTTTGCTTGCTAAGTTCTTCACTTTGCTATCATGCATTTCAGATTGAGGACCCTATGAAATTCCCTTATTTGTTTACCCAAATAGATGTTATAAGGGGGGAATTAATCATGGTTATCTGTAACAAAATGTGGTATTTACTGATTCAATCAACTTGTTTACAAATGATTACTTGTGTGGCTGAATTGGGTTCTTGTTTACACCTTATTTAGAATAAGGTATAGCTATAGTTGTATAAAGCTCTTATCTTGAGTATCATTCTTATGGAGTATCTTTCCTTCTATTTAGTTTCATATTCTCTCGTTTTTTTTTTCCCCCATTTGATTGTAGGCAAAACAGTCACCCCAAAGGCAGCAAATGAAGTGAAATTGATTAATTCTGGTAAAATATTGGAAAACAACAAGACTGTTGGTCAATGTAAAGTACCATTTGCTGATGTTGCAGGCGGTGTCATAATAATGCATGTTGTTGTACAGCCATCTCCTGCAAAAACAAAACCTGGTACGTTTGTATTGATTTATACATATAAGAGTGCACCAGTTTTAGTAACATTAAATTTGGGACATCAGATATTTTTATTTTTTTTATCATTTATCTAATTGTTTACATCAATTACTGCTGTTTATATATCATATTTGTTTGAATATTTGTTCTTTTTGGCGGTGGTTATTAATTTAACATGTCCCCTAATATTCATTGATGGATTGGTTTAAGCTCCTCTCCAGAGTATTTCAAATTTCAATTTTTTAAAATCAAATAGATGATGTAAAGCTGGAATAAAACCATAGTTTGTGGGAGCACCCTACTCATTTCCATAGATTTCTACAGATGGGATCTTTTTTTTCTTTTTAAGTTTTCTTTTCATGTCAAAATTTGGGTCAAGAATGTCAAAGGAAACTAGGTGATGATAACCAAAATTAATATAGGTCATGCAGATGCATGTGACAGGCTTTTGATAATACCATTTTTTCACCATGACATTCTAACCTGATTTATAATATCAAGTGCTAGTTTTAGGTATGAACAAGCTGGTCAATATTTTTGTGTCAATGAGAATCTTTATTTTTGCACATTTGGAGCAGTTTGTATAGGAAGCAAGGAATCTTCAGTTCTTTTGATCTGAAATGTCAATAACAAATGCCAAAATAAGTAGCATATGAATGGGGGAGTTATCATGTTTTTGTGTTTATCCTCCTATTCTGTATATGGTGGTCAGATACCATTTTATGTAAAATTGGTTATCATATATTACTTCTTCTTGAAACAGATTATTTGCCACACCATCCAACCACTGCTTCTGATTTATTATTGATTGCTGTTTTTGGGTTATATTTTCAAGTCAAACAATAATGTAGCTCTTACCATTGTTCCATTGTGCACATTTCTTTCTTTGGTTAAGTGATGCATCATAATGGGGTAAGGCTTTTTTCTATTGTTATTTTTTCTATTCTAATAATGTGGAGGGTAAGGAGGAGAATCATTCATCATAAACTTTAAAATTATGCAAATTAATCCATCGGACTTGCCCGAATGTGCAAAATCGTCATGTTGGCAATTTTTCCATTAATTTTTCACAAAGTTTAGGTTGTCAAACTTACATATTTAGAGAAGGGAGTGTTTTGCACATAATCCCAAGTTCAAGATGAGGTGTATACTTCACTTATTTTAGGTAAGATGCACATTTAGGAAAGTTTAGCATCTGTTTGGTTTGAGTTTTTATTTTCAATGTTTTCTGTTTTCAGGATTTGGTAAAGAAAAAATTGAAAATAGTAAAAATGGGATATTGTTATTTCCACTGTTTTCAACTTTTTCTTGGTAAAATTCTAAAAACAGAAACACTAAAAATGAAAATAGAAATCAATTAAGGTTTCGTGACTAAACTACATATGTTGTAAAGTTTAACAAGGGATGAAGTGTAATTAACCCTAAAATATTAGAGGTTGATAGTCTAAACACTTTACACTAATAGTACATCTCAAGATTATGAAGATGAAAGTTTGAATTCACATGTGATGGGGGCATTGAGGAGTGTTTTTTGCATGTGATCAACTGTAGATTTATGCTTTAATTTGAAGGATTGCAGAAACTATCCAGAATGACATTTTCTTTTTCTTGGATATCATTTCATGAACAGAAAAGAAGATTGATGATTCACCCAAGAAGATTGTCTGTGCTTGTTCCATTTTGTGAGGACAATCTGGTTTCATATTTTGGGACATCCTCAATCCTTAATTCATCAGTATCAAGTATCATCACCACTGGTAAACTACAGAAATCATCAATATGCTTGGACCAAAAAAAAAGGAAAAAAAAAAAAACTCTTGTGTTTTCAGTTTTCAACATTCAATGTGTAAAGTATGTGTATACATATATAGTTTTTTATAATATTATATTATGATGATGGAGGATACCCTATCACAAAAAAGAAGTGTCTTAGTAGTTGTGACTTTCTCAAAAAATGTCATTCTTTTATTACAAAGTTCTGAAGAATTGATGATGACATAATAGCCACTTATTGCTACCATTCATTGGGTATGATGACGTTTTGTTAAACATGTGTATGGGTGGGTATATTGGTAAGTCTCAGGAATTCTATTCTTAGGCAGTATTTGACTATTAATGGCCCTAAAAATGAAAAAGAAAAAATACAAATCAAAGATGAATTACATAAACTTTTTTGAGATTTAGACCGTTTTTTGTTGTTCACGGTATTCCTCGGCCTGATGGGCCAATGATTAATCCATGCTGCGGATCTAAACTCTATTTAAGGGTCTGTCGTTGGTTAATGGATTGTTGTATGCGCAAGGTAGGATTCAAACTCCCAACATTTGTTTAAATGGATGAGTGAGCTGACCACTCAACCAATCCAAATTCGTTTTGAATTTTCTGATATTTAGACTTAACACCGTTGTTTCTTTGCACTTGTTATTACCATGATGTTGACCTCATTTAGTTTCTTTGCACTTGTTATTACCATGATGTTGACCTCATTTAGTGTAAGCATATTAAATCAAAATTTCCAAGTGTATTTCTACTTAATTATAGGTCTATATAATACACCCTAATTGATCTACAAATTCAAATATCTATAATCAAGAAGGTGCATTGGAATGAATATTCCAACTTGAAATCATGATGGATGGAGTTGAACCAAATTTGTAGCAATGATATAGTAATATAGTATTATAATGATGATGTAACGTGTTCAACATCATATGAAGATAGAGCAGTTGATGTAACGTGAACCAAACCTATTATGAAACCAACATTTTCATACCTTCATTCTGATTTCTCGCGTGTACAATTCATGCTATATTCGTAAATATTGGCAGTAAATAAGATCGTAGCAATAGTGCTCTTCTCTATTTTTCGGTAGTCATCTTGTTTGTTTCTGGCTTTGGATGTTAAAAAGTGTATACAGCATAAGCATATAATCCTTCAAGGCGACAAAGGAGTTCTAACTTCAGAAAATTCAAGTTTTAGTTTCTATGCTAAAATTGAGGACTATACATTAGATTAGCTTGTTCCATTTCAAAAATTCTGATAATTGATTTCTTAAATGCGAATGAATTATAAAAAATCGTTCTATTTTAAATTTGAACAAAAATACATAATAAAATTTTATTCTTATTAATTTTAATTTTTTATATATTTTATTTAAATCTACATAGGAATATTTAATTTTTACTGACTTTAAAATATAAATATCAAAAAATAAAAACTAGTGAATTTGTTTATATTTTGCAATAATGCTATAAAATATTTTTTTATTTCGCTATTATTGCCTGCAAAATAACCCTGCGCACAAAAACATACGTTCTCTGCTCTTTACTACATTTAGAAACTATATGTTTTTTATTCAAATAAAAAAAAAAACCCTTTATTCTGTCTCCTCGAAATTCATAATAAATTTGTAGTATGATTTCAAAATACGTCATCATATAAACTACATCTGATCATGGATGCAAAATAATTTAATTCAAGTATGCTTTTCAATAATGCACGAATTTTACATTAAAATATAAGTTCTACATCTTTAATGTGCTGAAAATCTCTAAAATTAATCAAATAAGACATAGCTTTAGTAAATTTATAAACTATGATAACGAATTAACTAATCTCACCAAGATTCTTTAGAATGATGAATGCAGCGACAGAATCATTGTCCCAATCAATTAATAAATCGATACCTTTTACAACAGAGTGCATACTTTGAATCCCCACCATGACATCACCCCACTCTGGGGGCAAGAATAAGACAAGGTATTGAATTCCCTTACTATAATGCAAACCCAACTTCCCTTTATTCTTTCGCACAAGCGTGAATGATATTAATATTTATGGTAAAGGAATAGGACTAGGTATTTTTCGGTGGATTTTGGTAGAAACATTATGATATGTCACGGGCCACCCGGGTCACATACAATGCACTATACATTACATAGGAACATACATCACACTGAGAAGGAAAATTTTCAACGGCACAGAGAATGAATAAAAGTAGGGGACCCTTCCATTATTTCTTGTTTCTTTCCAACTAAGTTTCCCTTAAATTTATCAGTAGAAAAGGAGTTCAATGCTTAGAGAAACTCAACATTTTTAGCAGGTGGGTAGTAGTAATTCACTTGCTATTAATGCTTTGTAGTTTGTACAGTTCTATTAATGAACCTACCCAAGTGGGGTAATGGTTAATAAGTTGTGTGTACCAATATCATCATACCCCAAAAGAAAACAAAAAGAGATAAATGCATTAAAACAAAGGAAGGGAAGGGAAGGGAAGGGAATTGAGTATGGAACTTTGTCCTAAGTAGTAAGTAGTCCTCACCCTCGACTATTTCCTATATTCTATTATAATATTTGTACAAAACTTTTAACCACATTCCTCTGATCTGATCACATTTCAAAGACCCATCCAAACTGCAGACAAGTAGGTGAAAAATACATTTGGAATATACCATGATGATTGATTTACCTATATTTGTGTATATACATGTCCAAAAAAATTCATCCAAAAAAAATTCCAAACCACCCCAGTTCACCATATGACCTATTCTCCCCCAATAACCCAAAATCAACCAAAAAAACACCAAACATGATCATGTCAACCATTCTCTCAGACCATGACCAAATCACCAACTCCAAAATGGAGTTGAGTGTGCCTATGGTGGGTGGTGGTAGTGATGTGTCATCGTTCATCAATATAAAGGGTTGTTGACAGAATTCATCAAATACAGGACACAGAAGAAACAGAGAGAGGATAAAGGAAGGTATTGGCATACTGGAATGAAATGGTTGCACCATTGAGCAAAGGCCTTCCATCATTAACAAGGCAATCGTTGTATCTAAGCCTCTTGAAGACTTTGGGGTTGATGAGCCTTGCAGAGCTGAACCAGCCACAGGTGAGGTGTATCCTTGAGATGTCACAGCCACTGACACACATGTTCATTATCTCAACTGTGTATGTTGGTATCCCACTCGGTAGTGGGGCCGTGGGACCTTGGCTTATCACTATATCTGATTTGCTGCACTTGTTGTCACCCCATATTCTGTTAGGTTCCACCACTCCAGTGCCTGTGCCTGCCACTGATCAACAACAGGAAAAGAAATATAAAAACATTGATATACACAACAGAAATCAAACACTTTACTATCCCCTTTTTGCATCAAATTACTTGTTAAAGTGTCAAAAACAAACCCCAAAAAGAACTATTACCGAATGGAAAAAAGAAGAAAAAAAAGGTTGAACGGTAGATGAATCATTGCAGAACAAAGAACACGAAGATTAACAAAGTAAAAATAGAAAGGGCTGTTTCTGTATTTTGAAAAAACAATACATCAATACTTTACTACCTTTTTTTTGCATCAAATTACTAGTAAAAGTGTAAAAAAAAAAAAAACAGAAAGGAAGCAACAAGAAGACAAAAATTGACATTCTTTCAGTATGGAGTTATTTTATTTAACGCAAAAAAAGGGAGGACAGCAAGGGAATCAAGCCAAAAACAATATACCACAAACAACAAAGGCTATAAAAAATTAAAACTCAAAAGTCATACCAATTATTGAAAAGAAAAACTAGCGCCAAGTACTAATTTAACATCATTTAACTTGAAATAACAATAACAAATATATTCCAAAAGCCGAGTCACAATTAATCCTAATAATATTAGTATTATTAAATCATTATGATGATTATAATAATAAGAATCAAGCCATTACTGTTTTTGCATTTTTACCATTACTACTACGATGATTAAGAAGCTTGCGGTGCACGTTGGCTCCTTCCTCCTCCACTTTCAGAGACACCGACACGGCGGTTCTAGTTCCGGTTCCGGTTCCGGATACGGCACCATTACAGTCACCACAACCAAAGCCTGAAAACGCCATTAACAACAAATAATAAATAAAACAAACTAAATAAACCAAAAAAAAAACCTCAATGTTCCTCAAGAACTAGAAACTAGAAACAATAAGGCACAGTTGCCATAACCGAGAATCACATGATTATCTTCAACAACATTTAAATACTAGTACGAATCCGATTTTCTTCAAAAAAACTACAATATCATTTACTAAATAACGAAGCCGATGAAGAAAACTAGGTTTAGAAGCGCGATGATTTAGGGAAAAAAAAAAGGTTGTAGAAGTAGAAGGTTCACGTACCGTTGACGAGGCGAAGAACAGTAACGAGTGTCGCGAAGGAGAAGACGGAAACCGCTAACGTTAGAAGGATCCGTTTAACCGAACGAAACTCCATTGAAGAAGAAGAAGAAAACGAAAGCAGCGAGTGGAATCGGAGCGAGTTGACTCAGTCAGAGACACCGAAAAAAGTGAGAAAAAAAAAAAAAAGAAAACCGTCGTCTATAGACTGAGACTAAGACCGAGACTGAGACCTCACTCTGCTGCAGTCTGCACTTGAAAAAAAAAATATGAAAAGAGAGCGATATTTATATATATATTATCAATTATTAAGTATTATTAATAATAACGAAAATAAAATAATAATTTATAAAGGGACATGTGATGTATGAATGAGGCGTCGATTAGAAAGAAAAAGGTGAATGTATCATGTATGTGTGAGTCACGGGGCTATGGTGATACGTTAAAAAAAGAAAAGGTGTGTTGTGTGTAGATAGATAGAGAGGTAGCGTTGAAATTGAAACTGAATCGATTGAATGCGAAACATGCCAGCTATGATAGGAAATGGTGGAGTGGAGGCACAAAGAAGAAGAAGAAGGAGAAGGAGAAGGAGAAGAAGGAGGAGGAAGAGGAAACGAAGAGACAAGAGTGGCAGAGAGGGTTCAAGATTTAGGGAAGGGGGTCCCACAGAGACGCATAATGAGAAACAGAGCGCGCGCCACACACACTGCATTACTGCCTCAACCTCTACCACTCTATCACTGTAGGGTTTAAATGTTTTTTTTTTTCCAAGAAAAAAGAATTAAAAGTGAACTTTTTTTAAACAAATTGTATAAATTATAAAATTTGAATTGTTTTTAGGTAAAGTTAATAATTAAAAATTTGTTAGATAATTAAACATATTTAACATAAAATTTAATGAATTTTAATAATTAATTTTATATAAAAATAAATATATGTGAGTTTTCGTCTAGTATAAATCTATAGTTTTTTAAAAATATATATAATTGAATTATTTAATGAATAAATTAGTAATTTTTATTTTTAAATATTATCAAAAAAATTAATTAAAAATTTTCAAACTTTTTCTTTTTAAAACTGATGTAAAATGTAATGTATAAAAAAATTAATTTGTTTAACTAATAATTACTGTAACACTATTTGATCTACTTTAATGAATATTAGTATTTTTCTTTTTTTTTACTATTATTATAAAAGATACACAATTATTTTACATAAATAGATTATTATTTTTTTATAATAAAAGATGTAAACCAACTTGATACATATTAAAATTTGGATTAGTTCAATAAAATATTCAAAACGTTCAATGATATTATTTATTTTAAATAATTTTACCAAACTAATCTAACTTAAACTATTTTTTAAAGTAATGTGATCTTTTGAGTATTCCTAACTTTTTTTAATATTTCAAATTATTTTATTTGAATTAGAATATTTTAAATTAGATTCTAAAATGATGGTTTAGTTAAAAAGGTAAATAAACAAAAGGGAACTGGATTGAACACCATGATTTTGGGTTAATGTCCTTCTATTTTTCCCTTTATTGAAGAACAAACATTGAGATTTGTTGTTGATTTAATCTAATGTGATTGGGCACGGGTCTTCTAGTGAAATTATTTTTAGTCTAAATATTAAAGAGTAAAATTCTTTTTTGTTTCTATTCTTTTTCAATTTAGATAATTCATATTTTAACGATTAAAAAATAATTATTTGCTTCTTTTTTTTTATTAGACATTTGAGTCTTGTAGGAATTTTTAATAAAATGACGAAAAATATTTAAATGATTTAAGTATTTCATTAAGACTTACTTAAATGATTTAACTTTCATTAGTCTTACTTAAATGATAATTATTTAATTAAGATTGTTTAACTTTTATATAATTATTAAAATGATGTTCTAATTAAATAGTTATTATCTCTCTGCAACGTTATTTTTATGATTGTATAGACAATAATAAATAATTTTAATTAAATAGTTATCATTTATATAGGACAGATAAAAATCAAATTATACAAATTAACGTCATATATAAATATTTTTTATTATTTTTTACTGAAAATTTTCATAAAAAGAATCATGCATTTAACGAAAAAAATAAAGAACGAATTATTATTTTTTAATCGTTAAAGTATGAATTATCTAAATTGAAAAAATACAGAAATTAAAAAAAAATTTACTTGATATTAAATTTTAAAACTTTGAAATATTTATCATCATCATATTACTAATTTATCATATATGCTTATGCATGTACATGTATAAATGTATACATCACGGTGACAGCATTATTAATTTGAAAAAGATGAAGATTGGTGTATGCATGTTATAGATTTGTGTATAGCTAAGCACCGCACGCACGTGGGGTTATTTATAAACCGTGTGGTCCCCTCTGGTAAATATGGTAATGCCATTTCACAATCATATACTATATACTCAATCAATGAATACATATAGATTACTATTATCATTACTCATTATCATGATTATTATCATTCTTAAAGATAATCATTTGTAATGCTAGCTAGATACCACACTACACCACCTTGTTATTATTAGGGTAATTGCTAAAGATTGTATAAAAATATGACAAAAATAATTAAATATTAAATATATATTTTTATAAATATTTAAAGATTAAATTTTAATGTATTTTTTTAAATATAATTATAAAATAAGATATTTTCATCTTTAAAATTTAATGAAAGTTAAATTAAAATTTTTTTATTCATATATTTTTAAAAAATAAAAAAAAATAGTAGTTAAATTTTACTTTTTTTTTGTGCACACCTTTTAAATACTTATCTTAGTGTTTTTAAAAAATTCGAATCAAATACACAAATTATTTATTAAATATAAAATTTATTTATTATTTATAAAAAAATATTTTTAATTATTTTTGTCATATTTTAAATATTTTAACATTTATTTATTATTCATATTCTCCAAAATTATTTTTATTAGGTGATATAAACTTTTGGTAATATTTTATAGTTTATCCTTGTTGTTATTATTACTATTATTGTTACCTTTCAAAAAGTAAACGCCTTAAACTCTTCAACAAATCATTCAGGTGCTTTGTGGCTGGGAACATCAACATCCCCAATACCATATTCTATTCTGCAGTAATACTTTTAAAATAAAATAACGGCTACATATATTAGTTATATACGAAATACGATACTAATCAATTTATTAGTAGTATACTTTATCACAAGTTACCAATACGGAGAGGCTTGGTCCTTGGTTCTTTGCTGGGTTTAGGTTGGGTCGGGTAATGCCGTCTGGTTTGGGATGGGTTGTCCGACCCGAATACTGTCCCCAAAAAAAAAGTGATTAGTTTACTCGTCGTGAGTAAGTAATAACCGTTGAATGTTTGAATTGTATTTTATGCGTACAATAATTTATAATCAATAATAAATCTATAAATAAATTAAAGTTTTGATTTATGAGGAATTAATTTTTTATTTAGTAAATTAGAAGGTATGTAAAAAAACCTATTTGGCATTTAAGGCTGACAATTAATAACGTAGAATTTAGATTCTAATCTAATATTACCTGTGGATTTAAATTCTCTATAAAATTTAACATTATCTTACCTGTGAGTTAAAAAATTTTTAATCTTAATCTTATTATACCCTAAAGTTTAACACCTAAAAAATCTAATCCTACCAGCAACAAATTAATTTTTTTCAACCAAATACAATATTTAATTATTTTATATTTTATAAACGTATTAATAAAACAAAAATTATAAAATTAATTCCATACTAAAATTAAGAGTAACAAAAATATAATAAAATTTATGTTAAAATTACAAAAATGAGAGAATATAGATTCTATCTCTATTAATCTTATTATATATGTATAATAATTTTTAATTATATATTTTAATGAGCAACACTACATGACCAGTAATAATTTGCACCCATATTTATAAATATTTTATACATAATAAATATATAATTTATACATATATTATCAAAATTTTGTATATACGAATCAATACAGTTTGTACCTATATTTTTCACAGTTTACACACATGAATTAATAAAATTTATTTATTAAAGATAATTTAATATTTGTATTAGTCAAATAATAGATAAAAATACTAAAAATTACTGATTTCTAAGAGTTTTTCTACTTTAATATATCAAGAATGCAAATAAATTAAATTAGTAGAATTAGATATAAATCCGCATCTAACCCTACTCAAAGCCCAACATATTCTCAACTTGATTTGTCAGGGTTTAAATTACCAATCTTACTCAAACGGATTAGATCAAATTAAATATCTACAGATAAAATTAATATTACTAGTTTTATGGACACCAAAATACAGTAAAAAAATATAGCAACGTTTAAATTTTGTGCATTAAAATCGATAAATTACACTTTATATGACTCTCATGTTATAAATATGGGAGTAGATATTGTCATTAGCTAATTGATAATAATAATCTTCTATTATATATTATTTTAAATTAATTTCAATAAAAAAATTTGTTATCACTATGGAAAATAAAATAACGAAGATGATTGATAATGAGAATTACAACATCACTTTCTTATAAATATTAGGCAAATATTATTTATATATAGCAAAAGCAAATAACAACCACTTAGTACACTTTGTGCTATCAAATACAATACACTCCAAATATGTAGAAATGAAAAAAAAATAGAAAAAAAGTGTAATTATTTATTTTTTATTACTTACTTCCATTTTGTATATATAAAATTAGCATTTCTCTCATATATATTATTTCTTTATTTATTTAACTACATATTTTTTAGAAAGAATATTTTATTAATTTTATTGTTTTTATACAAAAATAACCTAATTAGTAATTATAATATTAAAAATATTATAAAAAATTAATTACAAATTTAATAAAATTATAAAGAATAACAGAATAATTAAACATTATTATTACTTACTTGCAAGTTGTATATATAATTAGCATTTCTCTCGTATATTAACATTTACTTCACCACCATTTTGTAATCCAACCAGTCACATAGGGATGAGCACGGGTCGATTTAGTTCGGGTTCAAAGTGAAATCAGAATTGAACCGAGTAAAATATAATTGGTTCGATTTGGTTTGGATTTAAATTTTTTGTACATATACTTGAGCCAAATCAAACCAATTAAGAACAGATTGGTTTGGTTCGGATAATTGGGTACCCGATAACTTTGAAATTCATAAAAAAACCAAAATTTTATTTTAAAAATTTAATAAGTATAATAAACATGTAACATCAATATAAATAATCTAAACATGTTAAACACCAAATACATTAAAAACTAAACTCATTAAAATCTAAACATATTAATAGTGAATAATCTCACTAAAAGCTATATATATTTTTATTTTTTATTTAATTAATATATGATCGGGTTCACGGATTATTTCGGGTTCCACACCCCATAGCCGATACTCGAACCAATCACTAATAAAGGCCATTGGTTTAGTTCGAATTAAACCTAATTACCCGTTGATTTCAGAACCAATTGCATTTGTTCGGTTTGGATTTAGACAGGTAATCAGATACCCACTACTCGTGCTCACCCCTACACTCACATATTCACCATATAGAAATTACAACCTCTTGAAAAACACTAGTAATATATAAATAGAATATTGTTCTCCTAATTGAATTCCAAATTTTCCATTCTAGGTCAACCTTTATTACCCAAGAGTAGAAGTGATGATCCTTTGAATTTAATTAAAGGTAGGGTAGCAAGGAAGAGGAGGAGGCAGATTCTGATAGTAATTTGTGCACACATTGTACTATGCTCTAGTAATAGTAGTACTAATTAGTACAAAAAACATGGAAATGCAAAAGCATAAAATTAAAAGCAACAGAAATTGGGACCGGCAAGCAAGTAAGGCCATTACAAACAAATTGTCATAAAAGAACCAACCATAAACCAACCATCACAACTTCAACTTTGTCCTTTTCTTACACATTCCTATCATTTTTATGGCCCCTCACCTAAAAAGTAACCTTTTGCATTCTTATATTTTAACCATTCAAGTAGTGGCGCTTTCTTTGCCTTCACTTTTTTGTGGGGTGGTGGGTAAAGCTATTCCCTGTTCTTTCTTCTTGCCTCTTAATTATTATTAACATTATTCAGATTCAGATAAATGATTCTTCAATGAGATAATAACATCCATACTTATGCCTAAATACTGTGCTTCCCCCAATTGATTTTTCTTGCTTTTCTCTCTCTCTCTCTCTATATATACCTAAGTGTTTTCTTGGTTGGTCATTATATTGTAGGGTTTTTTAAGTACATATGCCTAATTTTTTAAAAAAAAAAATACTAATGTTAGATGTATAAGTAATTTTCAACCAAGTCAGATGTCATTTTTGTTGGGTAACAAAATAATTCAGAACTTGTTAGGTAACAAAATAAAGATTAAAGAATACAACTTTGTTGAAACTTAGACACAAAAATATTTGTTCATGTAACTTTTATCTTTTCGGTACGGATAAACTAATAAATATTTAAAATTTCACTATCTAAAATGGTGAAAAGTTAATTTATAATTGTTTTCTATTATTTATTTTTGACATAATTATATATATATATATATATATATATATATATATATATATATATATTCTTCAATAACTATTCAATTATTTATTATGACTCACTTAATTGTCAAGTTCACTTGTTACAATGTTTATGACATAAAAATTATCTAACCAAAACAATTGAAATAAAAAAATACTAAGGAAATTTAAAATAAAGATATGGGTGAACCCAAAATTAGTTGGTTATTTTAGATAGTATGAGAAAGAAAGGGAATGACGAGAGGAAGAAAGAGAATCGGGGGGAGAGGAGGGAAGAAGGGGGAAGGGAAGGTAGCACCGCCGCGCCACCGCCTGTGATGGAGAGAACATAAGGAAAAACCGCCACACATACGGATGAAGAGGGGGGAGACAAAGAGCAAGGGTGAAGAAAGAGATCGGAAGGGGAAACAGAGAGTAAGAGAGGAGAAAGGGAGAAGAGAGAGATCGGAAGGGAGAGGGAGACCGCGTTAAGCACCGCCACTGCCACTCGTGCGCCGCTCACCGTTTCTGCTCCTCCTCTCTACTCAGTCATCGATGCTCTTCGCTGTTTCTGCTTTTGCTTCTGCTTCTGGTTTTACTTTTATTGTTGTTCTGATTTCATTATCCATTGTTGTTGTTGGTGTTGTTCTTCTAGCTGTTGCTATTTCATTGTTGTTGTTGTTTCACTGCTTCTATTTTCTGCTTCTGCATTCAGCTTCTGCCTGCTTTTGTTTCTGCATTTGCTTGTGTCTCAACGCCTCTGCATTTGGTTGATTTTGGAGAAGAAGGAGGAAGGGTATTTTCGTTCGAAGAACGATTTTAAAACAAACTAAAACCTTCGGGACCATTTTGTAGCGAAAAAAAGACCGAAGACAAAATAAATTTTCGGCCTCTACGTTAAGGAACAAAATCGTACTTAACCCGGTCATTATCATTATTTATTGGTTTTTTTATTGGTTTTCTTTTGATATTTATTTATTTTTAGTTTCAATACTAAATCAAATTTTTAAGATAACTATTATTGTATGTTAATTTTAATAAAATAATTTTCCTTTAATATAAAGCTAAGAAAATTTATATTTATGGTGGGAATAGATACACAATATGGCAATAAAAACAAATATATTCAGTTATATATAATTACTTTTTTTTTTTTCAAAATGTTTGTTGGGGCACCTTCTAAGGTGCGTCCCTGTGTGTATATACATTAAACACACTTTTTTCCCCCATTAATTTAATTTTTAATTAAATTTTTTACCTATATAAAACAACGTCTTCTATATAACGAAATATTCATGTTCTTGATAGTATTTAATTAAGATATTATTTTAAACAAGGTACCTCGCTGTTCTTTTATTTTATCATAAAAAAATTCAATATTATTAGGCCCGCTTGGTATCTCTTTAATAATAATAATAATAATAATAATAATAATAATAATAATAACACATAAATAATAAAGAGATAATAACTTTTTAAGATTAGTAATACCTGAAATTATTATAGTAAGTAAAGTACTAATTATTAATTAATATTTGGGAGATCACATAATCTGGCTTTTGAGTAACTTTAATAGAAGGGCTCCACCCTCCAAATTTGAAACACAGTTGAAGAGACAAGAAAATGACTTTCCATAAAATGGTGCCTCTAATTCCACAGACATAGTAAGCTACAATCACAATTACAATAATACTCAATATACACCAATTGCAATAAACAAAAATGGTGGCACCGTTGATATATAATATGCTTTCTACAAACACTTTGATTACAATCAAAGGTTGATTATATATGCCACATATCTTCTTTGAACATCATTTGCAATTATTAAATGCTTATGAATCACTAATTACATTGTGCTTTTACTTAGTAATTTCTCTCTTCATGATCATTTGCATAATCTTTTTAGATGCCTTAGTCAATTTCCTCTTTTAGCCTCATGTTATGTAGCATTGGACTTCATTCAAAATTTTTCAGTAGATGTTTAAACGGCTAAGCCTTTTCCCACCTCCAACTTTCTCCCATTCTTCTACATTAATTAATTTGTTACCCTTTTATAAATTAACCACCTTTATTTATTAGAAAATTTAAAATTTTTGGTATCAGAACAAAAAATAAAATAAAACAAAAACGAGCTTAGATATTGGGATGTAGGTAATTAATTATAGTGTGTAGGAGATTGATATTTTTGGAAAAAGAAAAAACATTAATTAATATTGACTCAAATAGAAAGATACATATATATGAAAAACATATTAATCACTTAATATTTTTAATTAATATCTTAGTTCATATATAAATATTAATTAATATTGACTCAAATACAAGATATATGTGTGGAAAAAAGGATAAAATATATATTATTAACGGCTAATTTTTTAAAAAATTTAAAATTAATATAGCAATAATTTTACAAGAATACAAATAAATCAGATATAGTTATTATGTATTATTGATTGATTAGTCCTAAATTTTTTGAAAATTTAGTCGTTAATAATATATTTGATACAAAAAAAATTTAAAGATAAAATTGATAAAAAATTTTAATAAATTAAAAATAAAAAATATACTTTATCCAAAAAAATTAATTACTTAACATTTTTAAATGTTTAAATACATATTTTCATTTAGCATGAAACTACACTAATATAATATTACGGCATAATAATATATAAACTATATATAATAAAATATACCTTAGGATTTAGGAATAGAAACCGTTAAGCATAAAATATTCCTTCATGCTTAGACATAATCTTAGGATTCATGTATAGATGTTGTAATAACAATGGCGATAACAACAAAATATTAATGAAATGTCAACCAATGCTTTATAAGTTAAGAACGACGTTGTCTCAAAATATTCGAATTGGTTGTCAAAGAATTTTAAGTCCGACAATTTGATTTTTAATAATTTTTTTACAAATTCTCAAAAATTATTTTTGTTAGATAAATTAATTTTTTATCATTTTAAAATAAATTTTATAATATATGTGTTAAAAAATAAATACCTAATAAATTTTGTTATAAAATAATTACGTTTTTAGAAAATATTATTATAAAGAAATTAGTCCCCTATAAAACCAATGAATGGATCAATCTATTTTTCGATAAAAATAATACTTTTAAAATTTTTAAACAACAAAAATTTGTTGAGAATCAAAATATTCCACCTAAAATTTGTTGAAAATCAATTTACGTGATTATTCCATTATTAAAAAAAAATTCCTATGGTCGAAGATGAGTTGAGTGAAGAGAATAAGATAATCATGATAGTGACCTTCTTATAATTCTTTGCTAGGAGGTACAGATACTTCGTTGAGTTGTCGTATTCGCGTATCGAACACATTTTATACACAACACTTATCGATACTTGTTTGACACGTATATTTATTGTGTCCAACTGTATTTTAATAAAATGTAAAAAATTATTTTCCAGACACTTTGGACACACTTAAATATCATCACGTGTCAATGTGTCCAATTTTATCCTTAACATATATTATTAAAATAAATTTAGATATAGTATATATTATTATTTATTAAAATAAAAAATATTTTAAATATTTGATATAATTAAAATAAGAAACTCCGCATATGTTACACTTGCGGTACATAGCCGGTCCCAAGCCCGGATAAAGGAGGAGGGTTGTGTTAGGTCTTCGGCAACCAACGTAAAAATATAGCCGAACCCCCCATGACATGAATCAAAGACATTATTGCGCTAAAGCTAGGTCGTTACCCGGAAGTAACGCGCCGTATGACTCGAGTACGGTGTCAAAGCAAGAGCCGCTGCATCGGTGCCCGGTAGTGTTAAATGAGCAAGGGTTCTCGCGTTTTCGTGAACGGACGAGGGTAAATAAGCTAGTTCACAAAGGAAAAGGTAAAGGTCGAAGCGACAAAAGGTTGAGATTTGGGACATGGAACATAGGCACTCTAACAGGAAAGTCCATGGAGGTGGTGGACACCATGACAAGGAGGAAGATTAACATTATGTGCCTACAAGAAACGAAATGGGTTGGTGCAAAGGCTAGGGAGTTGGATTCTTCTGGTTTCAAACTTTGGTATACAGGAAAGGTGAAGAATAGGAATGGAGTTGGAATAATTGTGGATAAGCAGTGGAAGAAGGACGTAGTTGATGTCAAGAGGGTGGGAGATCGGATCATCTCTATCAAACTTGTGGTGGAGGGAGGTGCTTTCCATGTGATTAGCGCCTATGCACCGCAAGTGGGTTCGGACGAACAACACAAGATAAGGTTTTGGGAGGATCTAGAGAGTTTGGTTCAAGGCATATCTTTGGGAGATAAGATTTTCTTAGGAGGAGATTTAAATGGCCATGTTGGGAGAGAAGTGACTGGATATGGGAGTATTCACGGAGGCCATGGTTTCGGGGTGATCAATGCCGAGGGTAAAACTATTTTGGACTTTTCCTCAACTTTTGATCTTCTCATCGCAAATACATGTTTTAAAAAGAGAGATGAACATCTTATAACCTATAAGAGTGGCATGACAAGCTCTCAAATCGACTTCTTCTTGTTGAGGAGAGTCGACCGGAAATTTTGCATTAACTGTAAAATTATCCCGGGAGAGAGTTTGACAACACAACATAGGGTGCTCGTCATGGATTTTCGCGTTGAGCAAAAGTTGAGGAAAAGATATCATACGAAGAACCCAAGGACGAGGTGGTGGCGGATGAAAGGTGAGGAACAAAGAAGCTTCCTAAGACGGGTAGGAGAAGAGGCAAAGTGGGATGGGAATGGAAGCGCGGAAGAAATGTGGATGGAGATGGCAGAAGTTATTAGAAGAACAGCAAAAGAAAGTTTTGGTGAATCTAAAGGAATAGGACCAAGAGACAAGGAGTCCTGGTGGTGGAATGCGAGTATACAAGAAAAGATAAAGATAAA